>NC_135234.1:106473741-106763741 GCF_051348905.1 Ranitomeya variabilis
TCTGGGTGACAGGGAAATATGGTGAGTGATGGCTGGCTATTAAGGGGTGGGAGGAGGCCAGTTTTTTTTTTTTTTTTTTTAATCATAGCATTTAAAGCTATATTGCTTTGCTATGTAAAATAATTATATTTACCGGTGGCTACCGGTGACTATAGTTACACTTTTCCCCCTCCTCCATAACAACTCATTGAGCTGTTCTGGGTGATGGGGAAATATGGCGAGTGATGGCTGGCTATTAAGGGGTGGAGGAGGCCAGTTTTTTTTTTTTTTGTAAATTCATAGCATTTAAAGCTACATTGCTTTGCTATGTAAATTAATTATATTTCCTGGAGGCTACTGGTGACTATAGTTACACTTTTCCCCCTCCTCCATAACAACTCATTGAGCTGTCCTGGATGACGGGGAAATATGGTGAGTGATGGCTGGCTATTAACCCCTTAAGCCCCGAGGGTGGTTTGCACTTTAATGATCGGGCCAATTTTTACAATTCTGACCACTGTCCCTTTATGAGGTTATAACTCTGGAACGCTTTAACGGATCTTGGCGATTCTGACACTGTTTTCTCATGACATATTGTTCTTCATGATAGTGGTAAAAATTTCTTTGCTATAACTTGCGTTTATTTGTGAAAAAAACGAATATTTGGTGAAAATGTTGAAAATTTCGCAATTTTCCAACTTTGAATTTTTATGCCCTTAAATCACAGACATATGGCATGCAAAATACTTAATAACTAACATTTTCCACATGTCTACTTTACATCAGCACAATTTTGGAACCAAAATTTTTTTTTGTGACGGAGTTATAAGGGTTAAAAGTTGACCAGCAATTTCTCATTTTTACAACACCATTTTTTTTTAGGGACCACATCTCATTTGAAGTCATTTTGAGGGGTCTATATGATAGAAAATACTCAAGTGTGACACCATTCTAAAAACTGCACCCCTCAAGGTGCTCAAAACCACATTCAAGAAGTTTATTAACCCTTCAGGTGTTTCACAGGAATTTTTGGAATGTTTAAATAAAAATGAACATTTAACTTTTTTTCACACAAAATTTATTTCAGCTCCAATTTGTTTTATTTTACCAAGGGTAACAGGAGAAAATAGACCACGAAAGTTGTAGCACAATTTGTGCTGAATACGCTGATACCCCATATGTGGGGGTAAACCACTGTTTGGGCACATGGCAGAGCTCGGAAGAAAGGAGCGCCATTTGACTTTTCAATGCAAAATTGACTGGAATTGAGATGGGACGCCATGTTGCGTTTGGAGAGCCCATGATGTGCCTAAACATTGAAACCCCCCACAAGTGACACCATTTTGGAACGTAAACCCCTTACGGAACTTATCTAGATGTGTGTTGAGCACTTTGACCCAACAAGTGCTTCACAGAGGTTTATAATGCAGAGCCGTAAAAATAAAAAATCATATTTTTTCACAAAAATGATCTTTTCGCCCCCATTTTTTTTATTTCCCCAAGGGTAAGAGAAGAAATTAGACCACAAAAGTTGTTGTGCAATTTGTCCTGAGTACGACGATACCCCATATGTGGGGGTAAACCACTGTTTGGGCACATAGCAGAGCTCAGAAGGGAAGGAGCGCTATTTTACTTTTCAATGCAAAATTGACTGGAATTAAGATGGGATGTATCATGAGTCCCAATGGCAGGGACTTAGGGAAAAACGGACTAGCTCTAGGATGATGGAATCTCAGATGACCGCGATACTGAACCTAACACACAACTAATAATAGCCGGGGGGCGTGCCTACGTTTTATCCCTAGACGTCTCGCACCAGCCGGAGATCTAGCTACCCCTAGTAGAGGAATACACAGACCTGGCTTGCCTCCAGGGAAACCCCAAAAGTGATAGTAGCCCCCCACATATAATAACGGGTAGGTAAGAGGAAAACACATACGTAGTATGAATATAGGTTCAGCAAAGAGAGGCCCTCTGACTAGATAGCAGAAAATACAAAAGAGGACTTCGCGGTCACCTCAAAACCCTAACAAGCCATCCTGAAATTACTTTAACTCCGATATCAACTCATGACACCGGAGTAGTAATTTCAGATCACTAGAGCTTCCAGCAGCAAGAGTATATAAATGCGTGCTGGACAAATAAACACAAAAAATGCAGAAGATCCAACTTAGCTGAATTGCAGACTTGGAGCAGGTAGCAAGCAACAGAGGTACTCTGGTAACATTGATTGCTGGCACTAGAATGACTGAAAAGCCAGACTAAATAGGAAACTCCCAATTCCTGATGGGAACAGGTGCACTGGAAATAAAAGACAAAAGTAAGCCAGTACCACCAGTAGCCACCAGAGGGAGCCAAAAACAGAATTCACAACAGGGATGCCATGTTGCGTTTGGAGAGCCCCTGAATTGCCTAAACATTAAACCCCCCCACAAGTGACACCATTTTGAAAAGTAGACCCCCTAAGGAACTTATCTAGATGTGTTATGAGAACTTTGAACCCCCAAGTGTTTCACTACAGTTTATAACGCAGAGCCATGAAAATAAAAATTCTTTTTTTTTTTTCACAAAAATGATTTTTTAGCCCCCAGTTTTGTATTTTCACAAGGGTATCAGGATAAATTGGACCCCAAAAGTTGTTGTCCAATTTGTCCTGAGTACGCTGATACCCCATATGTGGGGGGAACCACTGTTTGGGCGCATGACAGAGCTCGGAAGGGAAGGAGCGCCATTTGGAATGCAGACTTAAATGGATTGGTCTGCAGGCGTCACGTTGCATTTGCAGAGCCCCTGATGTACCCAAACAGTACAACAGTCCGTTGTGACGCCTCCTGACAAAGCCTGGTAAGGCGAAACGTACGTCGAGGTTCCTTTCCGCCCACACCACGCTGGTGCCCGGTTACTACCATGTCTCAAGGTAATGTCTCTTACCATCCTTAGCATGCATACATTTTCCCTTAGACGTGGAGGTACCGGTTCCAGTTACACCTTTATGCCCTGCCTTTGACCTGGCGTAGTGATTTTGTCATCTCATACTACATGTGTGATCTCACACTATGGTTAAGGGGTCTACTCCATGGCTTTATGAGTTATTTTAACTTTTACTTTTTCTACCTGGAGGTCCCAGTTATTTAGCTACATCACTGTGTGCCATGGGTCTCAATCTTGGGCACTCCCCAGCGTAGGTGTGGAGCTTGGTTGCCTGTATGTGTTGTGTCTGCCTCCAGCCATTCATCAACACCTGGTTTTTGCTGGTGGCACTAGTTGCACGTCCTCACTTTCACCAATTTTGTCCGTATGTAGTATTACATTATTTTGTATAGGTTATCTCAATAAAATTACGTGTTTTGGTTACCTCTTCTGCTTGGTTGTGAACTTTTATCTATACTTGGTTCCTGATCTTGCAACTTAGCAGGTTTTTTGTAGGTTTACAGTACAACAGTCCGTGACTGCTCCTGGCACATAGTGCCGGATGTCAGCTGCGATATGCAGCTGACACCCGGCCGCGATCGGCGGCGCTCCCCCCGTGAGCGCGGCCGATCGCGTATGACGTACTATCCCGTCACTGGGAATTAAGTCCCAGGTCACCTTGACGGGATAGTACGTCATATGGGATTAAGGGGTTAAGGGGTGGAGGAGGCCAGTTTTTTTTTTTTTTTAAATCATAGCATTTAAAGCTATATTGCTTAGCTATGTAAAATAATTATATTTACCAGTGGCTACCGGTGACTATAGTTACACTTTTCCCCCTCCTCCATAACAACTCATTGAGCTGTCCTGGATGACGGGGAAATATGGTGAGTGATGGCTGGCTATTAAGGGGTGGAGGAGGCCAGTTGTTTTTTTTTTAAATCATAGCATTTAAAGCTACATTGCTTTGCTATGTAAAATAATTATATTTACCGGAGGCTACCGGTGACTATAGTTACACTTTTCCCCCTCCTCCATAACAACTCATTGAGCTGTTCTGGGTGACAGGGAAATATGGTGAGTGATGGCTGGCTATTAAGGGGTGGAGGAGGCCAGTTGTTTTTTTTTTTTTTAAATAATAGCATTTAAAGCTACATTGCTTTGCTATGTAAAATAATTATATTTACCGGAGGCTACCGGTGACTATAGTTACACTTTTCCCCCTCCTCCATAACAACTCATTGAGCTGTTCTGGGTGACGGGGAAATATGGAGAGTGATGGCTGGCTATTAAGGGGTGGAGGAGGCCAGTTTTTTTTTTAAATCATAGCATTTAAAGCTATATTGCTTTGCTATGTAAAATAATTATATTTACCGGAGGCTACCGGTGACTATAGTTACACTTTTCTCCCTCCTCCATTACAATTCATTGAGCTATCATGAGCGATGGGGAAATATGGTGAGTGGTGGCCCAAGCAGCTTGGATTTAGTGCCTTTCCACTCTTCCTCCAGACTCTGGGACCTTTTCTTTCCAAGGTCTAGTGTGAAGTATCCACAATCAATGATCGTTTTGGGAAACTGGTCATCTCCTGGTATAGGTCCACTGTGTTTTATGAGGACCAAAGTCAGCGCAGCCTTCTACCAGGAAATTGTAAAGCACTTCATGCTTCCCTCTGCCGACAAGCTTTTAGGAGAAAATTAACTTTTTGATGATATTCTAATTTTGTATGATGCACCTGTAGTATACAGGTAATACTGTGATCAGCAGTGCCATTATACACATGATGACCTTAAATCAGAGAGTTATGTCATATAAAATAGTTAATAAATTACATTTCCCACATGTCTACTTAACATAAGCACAATTTTGGACACTTTTTTTGTTAGGAAGTTAAAAAGGTTAAAAGTTGACCAGAGATTTCTCATGTTTCTAACAAAATTTACAAAATCATTTTTTTTTGGGACCACAGAGCTCAGAAAGGAAGGGGCATTTTATATTTGGGAGTGCAGAATTTGCTGGATTTCTTCTGTGTGACGAGGAGCCATTTTGCTTTTCAAAAGCCTTTGTACTACCAGTAATGTGGTAGCCTCCTATATTTCCATTGAGAGATTAAGGAACTGAGTGGGGACTTTTTTTGTGGATTGATTTGACGCTTTTGTTGGGAACATTTTACATAACTTTTGGGATCACATTTATTCGGAGCTCTACGCTTACATTTGTGTTTCCATCTAAATCTCTGAGTGACGTAACTCAGATGAAACCCCTGAGGGATCCATTCACTTTAAAGAGGAAGCAGAATTACTCTGGACTTCATCTGGCCTCTAATAAGCGGAGTACTTCTTTTCAGAGGTGTACAAAACTTTGGCTGATGGCACTTTTATGCACACTTAAAAAGACGGACACCACTGGATCATAGGCCAGACAGTGTCCACAGTGCCTCCATCTGCCTCATTGTAGGGAATCATCCATCATAGATTCCATCTGACTGATGTATTTCAGAGCTTTACACGAAAACCCCGGTGTAAGGGCTCAGTGCAGTGCACAGGATAAATGTGAGCTGAGCCCTTCTGTGATCTGTGGGAGGCAGAATGAACAAAACAGTAGGCGAAGAAATGGCTTGATTTATTTTTTACACCGTTCCTCGTGTAGTATAAGTGACAAGATGACTTTATTCTGCTGGTCGGTGCGATTACAGCGATAGCAGATTTATATTGGGTTTTTATGTTTGGCTGCTGTCACAGACTAAAAGATGCCTTTTTTGCAAAACCAAGTTTTTACATCACCATATTTAGATAGATATAATTTTTCCACATTTCTGCTGACAGATTCATTTGATGGCTTGTTTTTCGTGGGACAAGTTGATGTTTTTATTAGAACCATATTTGGCACATTACATATTTTAATAGATTTCTATTCCGATTTTTGTGAGGCAGAATGAACAAAAACCAACAATTCAGGAATTAGTATTTTTTTAATGTCGTTCTGCGTGTGGTAAATTGATAAAGCAGGTTTATTCTTCAGGTCAGTGCGATTACAGTTATGCCTCATTTATACAGTTTCTTTGCTTGTTGGTTCTTTTACGCAATAAAAACTTTTATTAAAAAAAATATTATTTTTGCATTATTCTGAGAGCTATAACTTTTTTATTTTTCTACTGATAGAGCTGTATGTAAGATAAGATTAGATAAGATGGGGTAGGGTGGGAGCTAAAGGAGTGGTGGAGGGAGGACGGGGCAGGGGCCTTATTATTAGTGTTTACTGTTTTGCACTACATGCACTACATCATATGTGCTGTTTGGGGGGCTGAAAGGGAGGTAGGGGGCTTATTATTCTTACAGCCAGGGGTCTTATTATAAGCCCAGCCTGTGAGTATAACAAGCCCCCATACAGTATCCACGACATGAGTTGTGTTATATTTAATACTGTTATAGTAAGCAACTTATTATTATTATTATTATTATTATAAAGTTATTAAAGCTCTCCTGACCAGTGATACAGACCGCTTGCAGCGGCTCTAGTGTCCCAGCCAGGTTTGTTCCCACGGTCAGTAAATGCTGCAGGTTGGACACTGTGTACTTGTGCAGCGTCCAACCTGCAGCGTCCTCCAGATGTTACAGCATAGTGGATGGGATTCCAAGAAATGCCATGTCCACTATGCGTGCACCGAGACCCGAGGAAACGGACATGTGCTGCCTGCCAATTCCTGAACTTCTGCACATACCCAAAAGCTGCGACATTTCAGTGAAAATCATACTAATAGCTGCTGGGGAGCGAGCAGCGCTGTGCACTAGTCCTACAGACAGGTCTCTGGTGGCTTCTCTCCAGCTGCTGACAGTGACTGACGTGTCTCTGTTATACGCCCACGTAGGATGACATTTGTCAGTCACTGTCACCGGCGGGGAGAAGCCGCCAGGGACCTGACTGTAGGACTAGTGCACAGCATCGCACTGTCACCGGGCGGGGAGAAGCTGCCAGGCACCTGTCTGTAGGACTAGTACACAGCGCCGCACTGTCAGCGGGTGGGGAGAAGCCGCCAGGGACCCGTCTGTAGGACTAGTGCACAGCGCCGCACTGTCAGCGGGTGGGGAGAAGCCGCCAGGGACCCGTCTGTAGGACTAGTGCACAGCACCGCACTGTCAGCGGGTGGGGAGAAGCTGCCAGGGACCTGTCTATAGGACTAGTGCACAGCAACGCACTGTCAGCGGGTGGGAAGAAGCCGCCAGGGACCTGTCTGTAGGATTAGTGCATAGTGCTGATCGCTCCCCAGCGGCTAGCGGCTATTAGTATGTTTTTCTCTGAAACGCCTCAGCTTTATCGAGACAAACATACCTGGTGAAATATTACAGCTGGGGCATGATACATGCTGCACATAGTTTGAGCAGCTTGCATCACCTGTCAGGCTTCCTTTAAAGGGGTAGTCCAGGCTTGTGATAAAAGTCTGCAGTCAACCTATGTGACTGCAGACTGCCAAATCATGACAAGGTGCAGTGCGCCTGCTGCCATGAGTCCGATCAGGTGTGATCAGGCGGTCATGCCGGCGCATGTTTGCAATTTGCACGTGCCGCCTAGATACATTTGGCGTCTTTCAATAAAAAAGAATTGAGAGAAAATGAAAGAGAGTAGTCAACACAGACTGCAAGTTGCATACCTGCGGTCACATGACCACCTGCTCACATCACTGATCCCGGAGCCATTATTACTGTACACGGGGGACTCATGGGCCATTATTACTGTACATAGGGGACTCTTGGGCCATTATTACTGTACATACATGGGGGACTCAGGGGACTTTATTAAATGTTAATATAATTAGAACTCAGAACAAGAATTACATTATATTCACAATCCAATTAGTCCAATGTGAATACAATTTCAGGGGGTCCTTATATAGTGTGGGGGCAATTACACACTGAGGACTACTGTTGGGGCCATTATACAGTTTGGGAGTTGATGAGGGGGCTATCACACAGCTTGGACGCTAATATGGGGACTACTGTGAGAGGCACTCATACAGTGTGGGAGCCAATATAAAGTGTGAGGACTACTGTGGTGCCATTATACAGTGTGAGAGCTAATATGAGTGCCATTCTACAGTTTAGGGGTGATCATACAGTGTGGAGACTACTATAGAGGCTAATATAAAGTGTGAGGGCCAATATATAGTATTGGGGCTACTGTGGGGGTCATTATATTGTGTTTGATGGAGCAGTGGGCCCATCAGACTGTGTATAGGGCAGCTGTGGACCCACCCTGCTATGTATAGGGCAGCTGTAGGACCTTCATACTGTGCATAGAGGAGCTGTGGACTCATCATACTGTGCATAGGGAACATGTGGGCCCATAATACTGTGTATAGTGGAGCTGTGGGCCACTCATACTGTATTTAGGGGAGCTGTAGGGGAAATATACGGTGTATAGTGGAGCTGTGGGTCACTCATACTGTGTATAGAGGAGCTGTACATTTTGGGGACTCGGGACAATATTAAATGTTATGTGGGCGCTTAAAAAGCATTATTGTTTTTGGGGCACTCAGAGTTTTGTGACTGTCAAAGGTGGCATTATCAGTAGGATGAGGAGTTTGTGCAGGCAGGAATAGATGGGACCGGTGCTGGAAAAGAGAGAAATCATATGTGTCATTTTTGTAACCTCTGCAGCTGAGTCCTGGCTGGAGAAGTTGTGTCGGTCTGGGCCAGGTGGAAAAGACGGGAAAAGTGAATGTTTTCATCAGAAAGAACATCAGCTGTAAGTCACTTTTTATAACTGTAGTGTAATCTCCGGTATGTTCTGCAGTAGTGGTACTACTAGGCACTACTAGGACAACCCCTTCTTGACCTAAATTTTTGGCCACAATAACATAAAAATGCTTATACTCACCTCTTGTGCCGGTGCTGTTACCGTGGTTTCGGCACTCGCTCTCCCTTGATCTCCTGTGCTTTTGTTGTGACACATGGCGTCACTTCCCCACCTTCAGACTAATTGAACACGTATAGGAAGTCTGGGCAGCAGCTGCTCTTTGACTTCCTCTTCAAGTTCAATTGACAGAAGGCGGAGACAGTGATGCCAGCGCTGACTGGGTGCTGGGGTCACGTGTCACAACAACAGCACTTGAGACCCGGGTAGAGTGAGGGCCAACACCGCGGGAATGGCGCCCACATGGTAGGTGACTATAAGTTTGCTTTTAATTTATTTGGGGCCAAGTGTGGGCTATGACAAGGAGTTGTCCAAGTAGTGGACAACTTCTTTAACATGGGGCTCCTGTATCCTGCTTGCACGCCTGCATCCTCCTTCATCATGTCCCAAGGTATTATCATTATATAGCCACTTGTATCTATTATTGTCCACCTTGGGTTTTTCTTGCTTACATGAAAATCCTATCTGTATGCATTCGAGCACTTTAGTCACAGTGTCAGACCATTGCGTCTGACCCCATTGATTTTAATGAGGTATTACCTCTATGGCATTGTGACTTCTGTGCTTACCATTTACTTATTTTGGCAGGCGTTGCTTCAGGACATGTGTTTTTCTTACCAGTGCATCTTTACCATCCTCTTGCACTGGCTTTAGGGTTGAGCGAAATGGATCGGTCATTTTCATAAGTCGCTGACATTTGGCGAAGTCGGGTTTCATGAAGCCCGACCCGATCCCAGTGTGGGATCAACCATGCAGTACGCGATCTTCGCGCCAAAGTCGCGGTTCATATGACGCATTCAGCGCCATTTCTCAGCCAATGAAGATGGACGCAGAGTGTGGGCAGCGTGATGACATAGGTCTCAGTCCCCACCATCTTAGAGAAGGGCGTTACAGTGATTGGCTTTCTGCGGCATCACAGGGGTTATAAAGGGGCGTTCCCGCCGACCGCCATCTTACTGCTGCCGAGCTGAGCATAGGGAGAGGTTGCTGCCGCTTCGTCAGAAGCAGGGATAGTGTTAGGCAGGGTACATTAACCCCCAAACCGCTTGTGCTGTAGCAATTTCCACTGTCCAACACCACCTTTTCTTTGCAGGGACAGTGGAGGCTAGATTTTTCTTCATCAGCTCTGTAGCTTATTGTGCTGCCCTAGAAGGCAGCTGCATTGCTGTTTGTACGCCGCTGTGCAAACCAACTGCTTTTTTCAAAGCACAAATCCTGTTGCTCCTTCCTTTCTCCCATATAAAAAAAGGGAGAATAATATTGCCAAATCTGTGCATCTGTGCCAGTCCTGTCTGTGGTATCTGTCAGACATTTTCTGCCACAGAAACTATACTGTAATACAGTGGGCCTGATTTATTCAGCACTCACCCACACATAAAACGGGAGATTTATATTCACAACAAGTTAACATACACCTTCTACCTTGTAACCTTCAATAAAATGAACCAATCATGATTTCTAATTATTTTGCCCCACCTTCCCCTGCTGACACCTAGCTTTCCTGTAAAAAGATCTTGCTTTTGGACTCGTCTTACTGAATGCTCCAATTTCTCCATTTCAAGCTGCTGTATGTCCACTATAGGCCATTTTTACACGTCCCTAAATGGGCTGACTCCCCCCACGGGGCCGTGGGCACCACTTGGCGCAAGCACCCGTGCGAGTGCCGTTTGGCTGAACAGGTGGGTGTGCCCACTTTTGGGCGACGGCACTGGCACAGGGTCCCTACATAGTACAATGAAGTGTCTCTGGCGGTGGTGGTGCACACCCAACGTCAGACACACCGTCGTAACATGAGGGGCCCTGGGCCAGTACCGCCGCCCACGAGAGAGTGTTCCGCCCCAAGCTCAAACTGCTCTACCACTTGCAAAATTACCTCTCACTACTCCACCACTGTTTAGTCTGTGCTGTTAAATCCTTCAATGGCACTGCCAATACCAATTTGTTGACATTTGTTGACATGATTGATGCTAGTAAAAATATTCAGGGGCCCTGTCCTACATTTACACCACTTAATACTTTGCGCCAGCTACCACTGTCTGCAAGTCAGCAGAGGAGCCCACCCCTGTACCTAGGTATGCCACCTGTTGATTTGTGAAATTTTTTTTTGCCAGACATTAACCTCACTTTATTATTTTGGCCTACTAACTCTGTCTGACTCTCCTTACAGTTGTCCTCCACTGAACAAAGCTAGGCCGCCTGCGTACTCCTGTAACCAATTTTTAACTGCATTTTGCCTATTACTTTTTGGGCCCTATTAACTGTGTCTGCCCCTCGGTGCAATCGTCCTCCGCTGATGACACCAATGCTGCCTGTGTACCCCTGTAACCATTTTAAAACTGCATAGAGCCAACTTTTTTATTTTAGGCCTAGGAAGTCTTTCTGCGGTCCCACCTTGCAATCGTCCTCCGCCAACCACACCAATGCTGCCTGTGTACCCCTGTAGCCTAATTTAAACTGCATAGAGCCTGCTTTTTTATTTTAGGTCTAGGAAGTCTGTCTGCGGTCCCACCTTGCAATCGTCCTCCGCCGACCACACCAATGCTGCCTGTGTACCCCTGTATCCTAATTTAAACTGCATAGAGCCTGCTTTTTTATTTTAGGTCTAGGAAGTCTGTCTGCGGTCCCACCTTGCAATCGTCCTCCGCCAACCACACCAATGCTGCCTGTGTACCCCTGTAACCAATTTAAAACTGCATAGAGCCAACTTTTTTATTTTAGGCCTAGGAAGTCTGTCTACAGTCCCACCTTGCAATCATCCTCCGCCGACCACACCAATGCTGCCTGTGTACCCCTGTAACCAATTTAAAACTGCATAGAGCCAACTTTTTTATTTAACACATACTACCTTTGTCTGTCTGCACCACTCAATCCCGCTGTCCTCCACTGAAAAAGTTGAGCTTCAATCTTCAGGCTTTCGGCCTGTACTTAGAATTTAAAACTGCATTTGGGCTTCTAGTTTGGGTGGGCCTAGTAACGGTGTCTGCCGCGCCTTGGTGTCCTCCTGCGCTATTCTCCTGAGCTTCACTCTTCAGGCTCTCATTAAGTACCAGTTGTTAATGTAACACTGCAGTTGGCCTACTAGTTTGGTTGGGGCCTAGTAACGGTGTCTGCCGCTCCTGGGTTTTCTCCTGTTTGGTTTTCCTGAGCTTAATTCTTCAGGCTTTCGTCCTACATTTTAAATATTAAACTGCATTTGGGCTACTAGTTTGGGTGGGGCCTACTAACGGTGTCTGCCGCTCCAAGGTGTTCTCCAGGTTTACTTGCCTGAGCTTCAACCTTCAGGCTCTCATTAAGTAGTTGTTAATGTAACACTGCCGTTGGCCTACTAGTTTGGTTGGGGCCTAGTAACGGTGTCTGCCGCTCCTGGGTTTTCTCCTGTTTGGTTTTCTTGAGCTTCAACCTTCAGGCTCTCATTCAGTAGTTGTTAATGTAACACTGCAGTTGGCCAACTAGTTTGGTTGGGGCCTAGTAATAGTGTCTGCCGCGCCTTGATGTTCTCCTGCGCTTTTCTCCTGAGGTTCACTCTTCAGGCTCTCATTAAGTAGTTGTTAATGTAACACTGCAGTTGGCCTACTAGTTTGGTTGGGGCCTAGTAACGGTGTCTGCCGCTCCTGGGTTTCCTCCTGTTTGGTTTTCCTGAGCTTCAATCTTCAGGCTTTCATCCTACATTTTAAATATTAAACTGCATTTGGGCTACTAGTTTGGGTGGGGCCTACTAACGGTGTCTGCCGCTCCAAGGTGTTCTCCAGGTTTACTTGCCTGAGCTTCAACCTTCAGGCTCTCATTAAGTAGTTGTTAATGTAACACTGCAGTTGGCCTACTAGTTTGGTTGGGGCCTAGTTACGGTGTCTGCCGCTCCGGGGTTTTCTCCTGTTTGGTTTTCTTGAGCTTCAACCTTCAGGCTCTCATTAAGTAGTTGTTAATGTAACACTGCAGTTGGCCTACTAGTTTGGTTGGGGCCTAGTAACGGTGTCTGCTGCTGCTTGGTGTTCTCCTCCACTTTACAAAGCTGAGCTTCAATCTTCAGGCTTTCGGCCTATATCAGATAATAAACTGCATTTGGGCTACTAGTTTGGTTGGGCCTACTAACGGTGTCTGCCGCGCCTTGGTGTTCTCCTGTGCTTTTCTCCTGAGTTTCACTCTTCAGGCTTTCGGTCTGTATTTAGAATTTTAAACTGCATTTGGGCTACTAGTTTGGGTGGGCCTACTAACGGTGTCTGCCGCTCCTTGCTGTTCTCCTCCTCCCCTGACGAAGCCACTGCTCAGTGGCGACACGCGTTGGGTGCCTCTGTCCGCACCTCTTTCTCTTACAGGGCACACATGTCGTAGCCACCTGGCCTGACCCTGCATCACATAGGCACTCCGGGGACATGACAGTCTTTGGCTGTTTTCTATTCCAGGCGTTTTGTTGCATGCCAGATGTATATGGGTTAGTATACCCACCGGTATATTGGTTTATATTAGTTTGTACTAAACCTGTGATTTTGCCCTTTACGCCCCACACGGGTATCTATCTGCCCTGCATATTAATACGTCCCTTGTGGCATTGATGGTATTGTTTATTTATGGTGCTTTATAGGATTATCTTTTGAGACTGGCCAGGGTGTAATCATATATTTGTGCCATTCAGGTATTATTGTACTACTGACATGTGAATCATACCCTGCATAGGGAGGTGCGGTTCTTTGCCTTATTACAGGCTTTGTGTTAACATGGGGGTATTGTTTATCCCTCTGTTGTTTTAAATGCTTTTAGTGTGTTTTGTTTCCTGCATATATGTTTAATAAAGCTGTATTTATTTATTTTTACTAGCGGTGACTCCCGTTTATAAGGCCTACCTTTTTCTCTTAGTATATACATGGCCTACTAACGGTGTCTGCCGCGCCTTGGTGTTCTCCTGTGCTTTTCTCCTGAGCTTCACTCTTCAGGCTTTCAACCTGTATTTAGAATTTTAAACTGCATTTGGGCTACTAGTTTGGGTGGGCCTACTAACGGTGTCTGCCGCTCCTTGCTGTTCTCCTCCACTGAACAAAGCAGTGCCGCCTGTTTACTATTGCTACCAATTTTGAACTGCATTTAGCCTAGTTACTTATTTGGGCCTACTCACTGTGTCAGCCTCTCATTACAGTTGTCCTCCACTGAACAAAGCAATGCCACCTGGTTAGTCCTGTTACCATTTTTGAACTGCATTTAGCCTAGTTACTTATTTGGGCCTACTCACTGTGTCAGCCTCTCATTACAGTTGTCCTCCACTGAACAAAGCAATGCCACCTGGTTAGTCCTGTTACCAATTTTGAACTGCATTTAGTCCACTTTATTATTTGGACCTATATCTGTGTTTCCTCCTCATCCTGCCCATTGCCCAGCCAGTGCTAGATGAGTCTGCTGGTACATTGACCCAGACCACTACATTCCCCTTGCACGCTACACAGCCAGAATCTGACCCTGCTGAAAGTCAGGTTCCCCTTCCCGCATACTATACCACCTTACACGGGGACAAAGAGGAAGGTGCAGATGAAAGTGCACGTTCCTTCATCAGCTGGGGGGGCATACGCGTTGGCGACGTCACTGGCACAGGGCCCCTCATAGTACGCAAAAGTGTCGCTGCCGGTGGGAGGTGCCCCCGCCGTACAAACACACCGCCGTACTTTAAGGGGCCCTGTGCCAGTGGCAATGCGAACGAGTGCCCCCCCGCTTGCTCAGGATCACAGCACTTGCAAAGTTGAAATACTTGCCTCTCCCTGCTCCACCGCCATGACGTTGACCACGTTTCCTGGGCCCACTAAAAACTTGAACCAGCCCTATCCCCCACAACTTTAGGCAAATGACACCCAATTTCCAATGCCTAACTATTATTATAAAGTAAACTAGATTGTGGCCCGATTCTAACGCATCGGGTATTCTAGAATATGCATGTCCCCGTAGTATATGGACAATGATGATTCCAGAATTCGTGGCAGACTGTGCCTGTCGCTGATTGGTCGAGGCAACCTTTATGACATCATCGTCGCCATGGCAACCATTATGACATCTACATCGATACTGTGCCCGTCTCTGATTGGTCGAGGCCTGGCGGCCTCGACCAATCAGAGACGTGGGATTTCCAGGACAGACAGACAGACAGACAGACGGAAAGACCCTTAGACAATTATATATATAGATTAAGATTGACAAGCTTCAGTAACAAGAATGGATGCTTTTGCCATTAAAATGGGCACTGTAGGTGTTTTCCTGGCCTCCACTCACTGCCGACTATGCTTCCCCATTGACTTGCATTGGGTTTCGTGTTTCAGTCGATCCCCGACTTTTCGCGATAATCGGCCGATTTCACTCGACTCGACTTTTGAGATAGTCGGGTTTCGCGAAACCCGACTCGACCCTAAAAAAGTAAAAGTCGCTCAACCCTAACTGGCTTTTTTAGCTGTTGTTATTTGCTCACTTCAATGCCTTGTTTTTGTCTACTATTTTCTAATAAAATTTTGTATTGATTTATATTAAACCCCTACTTGTATGGATTTTGTATTAACACTTAACAGCTATATTATGAGTGATTTATCAATAGCCTTTTATTCACTCATTTATTCCATTTGTTAGTCGGTTTTCATCTTCTTTAGCATTCACTGTTGGAAAAATGTTCAAGGGGCTTCTAAAGGATTAAATACAGGAGTATATGACAGAAAATAATATGAGAATTGATCGTCAGCACAGATTTCTGAAAGACAAAAGATGGCAAACTAACATGATAAGTTTTTTATGAAAAGAGTAGAAACCTGGACAGAGGGGTAGCTGAGGATATCGTATTTTTAAACTTTGCAAATGCACTTGATACCGTACCACACAGATATCTAATGGGTAAATTAAAGTCTATAGGCTTAGAAAGTAAGGTTTGAAAACTGCCTAAAACAGTGGACTCAGAATGTTGTGGTCAATGACTACTACTTGAATAGGGTCTGATTCAAAGTGCAAAAACGGTTTCATTTAAAACCCACTCAAATGACAAAGGGGCGCTCTCTTTTCCCAGAAATAGAAAAGTTAAGTCTCCAGAGGAGAGAGGTCTTCTTTACCTTAAGATATATTTTTCTATGGAATAGGCTACCTCAGGAGCTATTCATATCCAGAACCGTCAATGGCTTCAAAAAAGGCTTGAATGCTTTTTTTTAGATAGATGCAGGTCTCAGAGGTCCCTCCGAGATCCATATTTATCACAAATATATGGCATATCTAATGAATATTTATGAATGTATGAAATGGAAGTGCTCTTGTTAAGTTCTGATGTTTGTCAAGAGACTCTAGAGCAATGTTCCTCCTCTACTTCTCTAACAATCCCATTCTTCTAGAAAGTGTAATACTGAAGTGCTTAGCTTTGCTTGTATTTCCTAACAACCAAAGCGAGGACCCAACTGTCTAAGCACCCCATAGTCTGATTTTATGACATTTATATAGAGATGAGCAAGCACTAAAATGATCGGATGCTAATTAATTGAACCAAGCAATTCCTAATGCTCGGATGTTCGTTTCCAGTAACGAGTATAATGGGAGTAAATGGGAAATCTGAGCATTTTTCTGACAGACCCTACAAGTAGGTCTGGGGGGCTGTGAAAATGTTGAAATGGGTGGAAAAGGTTTGATTGTAAGAATAAAAGCATGGGGAAAACCCCTGGAAGCATCTCTCACTCATAGGTGGTTGCTGAGAACAATGGTGTCACACTTCTACTCCACTGTAAGGACTGACTATAAAACATTCAAAATTGATGACAAATTGGAGTTTACAGGAAATAATAATATTAAGAAACATTCTTTCCTGTATAATGACTTGTATATAAGGCAACATTTAAAATTATATATTTTTTAAATAATTTAAATAAACTAAAATTGAATTTTTTATTTAAAAATTGGAAATGTGAGTGTAATTTATGAAATAAGCAAGAACTACCAAAAATGTGATGGAAAAGGAACTCAGATACACCCTGAATTAGACATAAAGGAGGGCCTCATACACATTATTTTCAAATTGTCATTATAGTGGTACTCCTGCACTCATGAAGGCTATGCACTAAGTGCAAAGCCTGACAAAAATTACAAGCAAGGTCATCCATACAGCTTTGAAGGCACCAACTGGAGTACCTCATTCAAATATTGTGAAAAAACTATAGTTGTGGTACTCCTACGCTCATAAAAGTTATGTGCAGTGCAAAGCCTGACAAAACACAAGCAAGGTCATCCATACACCCACCCTTGAAGGCACCAACTGGAGTACCTCATTTGAATATTGTGAACAAAGTGTATTTGTGGTATTCCTACACTGATAACAGCTCTGCAAACAGTGAAAAGCCAGGAAAAAATTATAATCAGACACATCCATATACTCTTAAGACAACAACTGGAGGGCCTGATACATTTTTTTTGAAAGTGTAGTTGATGTACTCCTACACTCATAAAAGCTTTGAACAAAGTGCAAAGCCAGGAAAAAAATTATAATTAGGGTCATCCACCTCATTCAAACATTGTGAACAAAATGTAGTTGTGGTACTTCTACACTCATAAAAGCTCAGCACACAGTGCAAAGCCTGCCAAAAATACAGCCAATATCATGCATATACCCTTCAAGGCACCAAGTGCAGTGTCTCTTTATAAAATTAAGAAAGTGTAGTTGTGGCACTTCTACACTCATAAAGGCTTTGTACACAGTGCAAAGCCAGGATTTAATTATAAGGGTCATCCAGTCATCCATAGTTCCTTGAAGGCAAAAGTGACAAGCAGGGTCATTTATACACCCTTCACGGCATCAAGTGGAGAGCCTCATGAAAAAATTAAGCCAGGCCAGGCAATCCCAGGAAAAATTATAAGAAGAGTCACCTAGTCATCCATAGACTCTTGAAGGCAACAACTCATGTCTCATTCAAATATTGAAAATTAAAGGGGATATGTCACCCCCGCGATACTTTTCAGCTATTACTATGGGCATACATGTAATAGAAACGTTAATCTAGTCTTACCTGTATGCCTTATAGTTGCATCTAGATGTGAAGAAATAGACTTTTATTTCATTATGGTAATGATTTCTTCCAGGCTTTGGGGCATGCAGTGCTTGGAAGATATCCCTGCCTCCACTCTTCATTATACTATCACCCCCCTCCCATGCACATCACACTGACCTGCTATGTGCAATTGTGGTGCCTGAATCCCTCACATTGGCTCTGTGTATACAGCGCTCCCGTGCGCAGGCTCCAGAGCACAAGAACACTGAATATACTGACCATAGAGAGAAGAAAAAGGTACAGATTGTCGAGCAAATGCAGGGCACACACACAGTATTCCGGCGCACAACTGCACATCACAGGTCAGTGTGACGTATGGGAGGGGGTGATAGTATAATGAAGAGTATAATTCCAATTACAGGCACTGCAGACCCCGTAGCCTGGAAGAAATCATTAACATAATGAAATATGAGTGTGGCTGGAATAATAAAAAAAATTGGAGGTGTTGTGTCAGGTATCAGGTCTCCCAGTTAAGAAGGCTTACACCACTCTCTTAACCCCTTCACCCCCGGAGCTTTTTCCGTTTTTTCATTTTCATTTTTCGCTCCCCTCCTTCCCAGAGCCATAACTTTTTTATTTTTCTGTCAATTTGGCCATATGAGGGCTTATTTTTTGCGGGACGAGTTGTACTTTTGAACGACAGCATTGGTTTTACCATGTCGTGTACTAGAAAACAGGAAAAAAATTCCAAGTGCAGTGAAATTGCAAAAAAAGTGCAATCCCACACTTGTTTTTTGCTTCGCTATTTTGGTAGGTTCACTAAATGCTAAAACTGACCTGCCATTATGATTCTCCAGGACAGTACGAGTTCATAGACACCTAACATGACTAGGTTATTTTTCACCTAAGTGGTGACAAAAAATTCCAAACTTTGCAAAAAAAAAAAAAATTGCGACATTTTCCGATACTCGTAGCGTCTCCATTTTTCGTGATCTGTGGTCAGCTGTGGGCTTATTGTTTGCGTGCCGAGCTGGCGTTTTTAATGATAGCATTTTGGTGCAGATACGTTCTTTTGATCGCCCGTTATTGCATTTTAATGCAATATTGCGGCGACCAAAAAAACGTAATTCTGGCGTTTCGATTTTTTTTCTCATTACGCCATTTAGCGATCAGGTTAATGCTTTTTTTTATTGATAGATGGGGCGATTCTGAACGCGGCGATACCAAATATGTGTAGGTTTGATTTTTTTTTAATTGATTTATTTTGATTGGGGCGAAAGGGGGGTGATTTAAACTTTTATATATTTGTTATTTTTTTCACATTTTTTTTACTTTTTTTTTTCACTTTTGCCATGCTTCTATAGCCTCCATGGGAGGCTAGAAGCAGGCACAACCCGATCGGCTCTGATATGTAGCAGCGATCATAAGATCGCTGCTACACAGCAGAATTACAGGTGTGCTGTGAGCGCCGACCACAGGGTGGCGCTCACAGCTGCCGAGGATCAGTAACCATAGAGGTCTCAAGGACCTCTATGGTTACCATTTAGAAGCATCGCCGACCTCCGATCATGTGACGGGGGTCGGCGATGACGTCATATCCGGCCGCCCGGCCGGATGCGGTAGTTAAATGCCGCTGTCTGCGTTTGACAGCGGCATTTAACTAGTTAATGGGCGCGGGAGGATCGCGATTCCACTCGTGCTCATTGCGCGCACATGTCAGCTGTACAAAACAGCTGACATGTCGCGGCTTTAAGGTGGGCTCGCCGCTGGAGCCCACCTTAAAGCGGGGGTTCTGCCAGCTGACGTACTATTCCGTCAGCTGGCAGAAAGGGGTTAACCACCAGGTCTTCATTGAAACTTTAATTCCAAGCTGTAAATGCTGCACCAGACCCTTATGCCTCATGCACGGGCTATGGCTGACTGCTTCTGTGCCATTATAAAAGGCTCTACTGTGGGTCAATTGATCAGTCAGCTACCAGTGTTACTTTCCTTACATTTTACTACCAATAGTACTGTGTGAAACTGATGTTTGTGCCATCTAAGTGTGGCTGGAATAAAAAAAAAATTGGAGGTGTTGCATGAGGTATCAGGTCTCCCAGCTAAGAAGGCTTACATGGCTCCCTTAACCACCAGGTCCTCATTGAAACTTCATTTCCAAGCTGTAAGTTCTGGGCCAGACCCTGATATCTCATGCATGGCCCATGGCTGACTGTTGCTGTGCCATTTGCAAATTTCTAGTGTGTGTCAATTGAAGCAAATGTTCATGGTGTCTTTCCCTATTTTTAGCTGTTTGGGAAGCTTTTTGTGACTCCTTAAGGTGTGTTTATATGTTTAATTTGGCCTCCCATTGAATCTAATGGGATTCAAATACATTCGTCAAACAGTTACGCGAACATGTTTGGCAAACATCTAAACAATCAAAGAATCAAACCGAACCTTGAAAGGTTCGCTCATCTCTATTAATGAAAAGGAAATCCTGCTCTCCAATATCGAGCTATAGCAGAATTTATTAAATGATACGGCCCACTGTCATGCAAAAATGTGACATTTCAGTCAATATGATCATTATAAACGTACTGTGAAAAATAATACACTGGTATACAGAGATTATGGTGTCAATAATGTCTGAACGGATTAATATTTAAGTTTATGGTGCTGATTCAGAATATTGTTAAAGGGCCCAAAGACCAAAAGCTATTGCATTTGTTATCACACACAAGTCACATTGGGGGAATGCATTATTTTCATAGATGAATTATGTGGAAAGCTTGAACCGATTCATCAAAAGTCATTAGATTTTTTAATTCAGCACCCTCAAAATACTCAAAATACCATTCAAAAATCTTTGGCACTTGAAATATTTTTTTTTGTAGACCTGTGTAATGTGACATAAAAAGACATCCAAAATACATACCCGACAAAAATGTATACTCTAGGATATAGTGAATAAGCGAGTACCATGGAAAAGCAAATATCATCAAGTATGAGCAAATAATCCCCATTATTGTTTAGTAGAAAACTACCAAAAAAATTGCAAAAAAAAATTACAATATGCTGAGACATTAGCAATAGCTAATCTAGGTTTTACCAGAAAAAACAATCTGTATGCACCAAATGTGTACTTAAGTTACAAATAACTCCAGTCTATATACCGATAATACAAAAAAATCGCAAGAAAATAGTAATGCATATATGTGAAGAAAGTATGTAGAAATTAGAGACCCTCAATTATATTGGTATTAGCCAAATAAAATCCTTGCGTCCGGTCTAGGAGTGCTGTATTTCCCTATATACACTAATAAAAAAGCGTGCTCGTTACCTTGCCATTTCCTATAGTATTAAAACCACAATGAGTAGCCACAGCGGCATCTCAAGTTCAGACTTACCTTATATTTGATGGACTAGAAGCCAAGGGCATGTTCACAGGTTGCATTTTTGCCACATTTTTCCAGAGTTATTTCTGGACGTTCTTTCCATGGAAAAACGCAGTGTTTTAATGTACAAAGTGAATGAGAATTCTGAAATCTCATGTACATTCTGCGTATTTTTTCCTTGCAGATTTGAAAACGTTTCAAATCTGCCGCATCTCAATTCTTTAAGTGTTTTTGTAGTGTTTTTCACGCAAACGAAAAAAAACCCATCAAAAACATGTATATTTTAGGCAGCATTTCACCTGCCATCCGTCTTGTATTTGCAGAATTTCTCTGCTCAAATAATGAACATGTGCACATACCCTAAAGACTGCAAAACAGCATCAGAATGAAAATGGTGGCAAAAAGTGTTTGCAAAACAGAAAACTCAATATGTGGGCTTTCTAAGAAATAATTCTAGTAACTAGAACTGTTTCTCCAACATTTCCACTACATGTAACTCATACTATAGAGATTGCTATGAAATATGTTCAATTCCTAACCTGAAAATGTGAAAAAGATTTGGATATTAGAGTCTTTTTATAGAAAAAAAGGCATCAGAAAATCTAACGTAAACCTCCAAGGGAGAGCTTGGCCTAATATTTTGTGATATAAGAAGAAAATTAAAAAAAACAAAAGTATCTGGATAATTCATATGTATTACTGCTTATGGTCAATTACTGATCACATGACCAGTGGCATGCGGACATTGGAATATTGCCTGGTGGCAGTTGGAGAGCGACAGTTGGCTTGGATGCAGATGAGGAGGAGCTGCCTTCAGAAAAGCGACAATATGGAGAGAAAAGAGGAGGTCTTTAGTGCGAGAGGGAAGAAAAGGAGAAGAACTGTTTTGGACTCATCGGAGGATGAGAAGCCGTCCATCAAGAAGAGCCACAGGAGAGGAGAGAAGAGAAAAGGCTCAGATTTGGAGATCGTCTCCCAAGGCCAGAAAGAAGAACAGGAATATCATCAGGAGGTCCTAGCTGGAAGAAGTGGAGCCAAGAGGAGAAGACAAATCCTTGACTCATCACAAGAAACTCTTCAGTCAAGAAAGGAGATGAAGAGCAGAATAAAACCAAGGGCGCAGGTAAATCATGCTATACATCAATTTACCACAAGCAGCCCCGTGAAGTGTAGCTTCTCATGTATACACTTACAGATCAGGGCAATGTTGTCACTTTACACATATTAATGGCACATCTTTTAAATCTGACAGGTTGAGGGTGCGATACATGAGCAATATCTGAAGCTGGACTGTTATAGATCTGTTCCCCAGTCCATTTCTTTATATATTCAGGCCTTTGTTAAACTACTACATGATCAGGCCATTTTTCCCCATACTTGTCAAGGCCCTTTTTCTTTTTCATACACATGGATTAAAAATCTGTAAAAAATGTTATTGTTCAGATATTTAAATAATTTTTTGCATATTTTTTTGTGAAACATAAAGTCTAAATTTTACATTATTTTAATATCTTATATTTTTTTCTGGCAATATTAGTAGTAAATAAAGGATTTATGTGTCTGTTTTAATATTTTTGTTTAGGAATTCAAGGAACCAATAAAACATATGTTAAAATTTGTTCACCTATCAGTATCAAATATTTTTATATATCAGATACATATTTTTGTTGGGATTAGGTCTTGTAACAGCAATTTGGATAGTCAGTGTTTTTTATTAATTTCTTATTTCCTGTGTCTTTTAAAAAAATTTATTTTACATATGGGTTGTCAAAGTTTTGAAACTGTTGTTTTTTTCTTGCCTAAAAGGATAAAAAAAATTGCAATTGAGTTTCATTAAAATAATTGCAGGCTGCAGAATTAGTTAGTAAGGTTGACCATTTTACCTTTACTTTAACAGATGTGTTGGGGACATGATTTTGTGGCATTTGTTATTACATGGGTATGACAGATTCTCCACCTGCTCTTGTTACTGCAGCTTTCCTTACAGACTGCCCAGATCTCCAGTCTATAATATGGCATGCTGGTCACATGCGCCTCCATCAGCGACCATTGTGTGGACTGGAGAGCTCTGCATTATGTGAGGAAAGCTGAACTAACAAGTGGAGGTGGAGGACCTGCCATACCTATGTAATAGTAATTGGACATATACACGTGTCCCAAACACATCTATTGGAGTAAAGTTAAGGCAAACCTCTTAAAATACTTTTTTAAAAATCTTATGTCCCTTCTAACTGGTGCTGGTATATTGACCCTAGTTACAGGGGAAACTGTGACTGCCAGTATATAGATAGGATGTACGTCACTGTGTATAGAAATACGATGCCAAAATAGGCTACCACTCCATGTGCTTAGTGAAGATTTACTTTCTGTACATACCCTTGAAATGCCGTGTGCATTGTTTCAGAGACCCTTGCATATTTTTGCACATTTTTTGTCATAATCTAATTTTTGTAAATATGACATCAAGTCTTATACAGATGTTTATTTGTGCATGTTTTCCTCCATGTTGTTTCTCCTTTCTCAGCGATTATTATGTACATATGAATATATTACTGTAAATCTCACTGTAAATTTCATTATTATTGTATTTTACTGTAAAATTCACTGAAACATACTCGGATTTGTAAGGTGGTAACTTTTTCTGTTTGTTTATTGTATACTTATATTCTGATGAAGGTCCTTGGACCAAAAATGTCACTATTTTTGGATTGCTTTGCTAATAAATCTGATATTATTTTTCTGCATCTCGATGAGTGCTGGATTCTTTCTTCACTATGTGACTGACAGAGGGATCCGCGCTGCAGCAGCTGCACAATCCGGTGCAGGTGTTATACAGTGTAGTGTTGTTTTCGATCAGGTCTGTACAACATACGGCCCCAGACCACATGCGGCCCACCAAAGTATTACTGCAGCCCATGGAGCTGTCCAGGATACGCATCTCCCTTCTTATATTCAACTGCATTTGCGTCTTTCAGACTCAAATATATTTGAACGTTGTCACCAGGACTGGGGTAGAGCAGCTTCTTCAGTCCCAGCCCTGATGTGCAGCGGTGCACTATGCTGACATCATCACACTACTGCCGACACCGAAGCACCGAGCCACAGAGGAGAAGAGACGAAGCCGCCAATAGCAAGTGCTCCATCAGGGAGCCAAATATTACATATATATATAATTGTGGATGAGGAAGGAAGGGGTTAATGTTACAGTGATTGCACATAATGTGGGTGAGAATTGTGATGGGGGCACAGTTATGTGAGAGGCAGTGTTAGTGGAAAGGTACTTCATTCACAGGGGCAGAGTGCGGAAGGATATTTTGGAGAGGGGCAGTGTGTGAGTATTTTTTGCAGAGGGGCAGTTTTCGGGGTGACATTTTGCACAGGGGCAGTGGGAGGGATATTTTGCAGAGCGTCATTGAGCTGTGGCCATTTTGCAGAGGGACAGTGCGTGGGGACATTTTTCAGATCGGCTGTGTGCGCAGGACATTTTTCAGAGGGGCAGTGAGGGGGGGGAATTTTGTACAGGAAGCACATGCAATTATTTATTCAGGGGCACAGTATGGGAGACATTTTTATATATGGGGCAGTATAATGATACTTTTAGTTTAAAGGGCACAGTGTTGGGATGTGCTGCTGAAGACAGAGAAGAGTGAAATCTGCAGACCTGAGCTCTGGGTGTGAAATCTCATGATGGGTTCTCTACTACATGGAGAGAAAAATGGATAGGAATGACTTCAATCAAGGACAAATATAAGGTACCTGGATGTATTTGTTTATACATGATGCTTCCTGCTTCTCTTCAGTGCTGTGGTTCCTGTACGGTCCTCAGTCTGATGATGACTGTTTCCTAATATTTTGCATGTTTGTCACACTTAAATATTTCAGATCACCAAACAAAATTAAATATTTGACAAAGATAACACAAGTAGTGTTGAGCATTCCGATACCGCAAGTATCGGCCGATACTTGCGGTATCGGAATTCCGATACCGAGTTCCGATACTTTTGTGGTATCGGGAATCGGTATCGGAACCATATTCATGTGTAAAATAAAGAATTAAAATAAAAAATAGGGATATACTCACCCTCTGACGCGCCCTGGTTGTAACCGGCAGCCTCCGTTCCTAAGAATGAGCGCTTGAAAGACCTTAGATGACGTCGCGGCTTGTGATTGGTCACATTTTTTATGGTTACTTGTGTTATCTTTGTCTAAAATTTTAATTGAATAAAAATAGCAAATAGTTGACAGCACAACAGACACACAGATGCACGTCCTAATTCCACTGGACCCCATGGAAAATATACATACCAAAAAAGCAAATGAAGGACAGCATCCAGTCCAGGTGAAATGTACAAAAACAGTTCCTTTATTTGCCAAATGCAAATTTTCAACCACAAAAGGTCTTTTTCCTTTTGTGGTTGAAACGTCGCATTTGGCATTTTGGTAAAATTTAAATTGGTCTGGTGATCTGAAACATTTAAGTGTGACCAACATGCAAAAGAATAGGAAATCAGAAAGGGGCAAACACTTTTTCACACACACACACACACACACACACACACACACACACACACACTCACGCACGCACGCACGCACGCACGCACACACACACACACACACGTATTATGTTGAAATAGAGCGAGAGAATTTTTAAGCTCAAAAGTTCGGGTCACCATTGTTTTCGGTGGGTTTCAGGTTCTGGTTCAAGTTCGGATAAAGTTCTGGTACCTGAACTGAGCTTTGGAATAAACTTCAGGTGTAGGGTACGTGAACCCAAATCTGCACGGGTCCGCTCATCCTTATATAACATTTATTTATATTCCATAATATACAATAAATATCCATTCTCTTCAATCATCTGTTTAAGAGAAACAAAATGTAACAAATATTATCCCTCACATATTATTCCATCATTCCTCCTCCCTAGAACCAAAGCAAATCCCACCTGCACCCCCCTAACAGTCGGGGAGGATAAAAGGAAAAAAAAACACTCATCCCTTCACTAGCATTGCTCATTCCACCTGTCCATTCTTCCCAGATAGGCTCATATACAGTTGTCTGATTGTTATCAGGGGCGTAAGTACAACAGATGCAGGGGTTGCAATCGCACTAGGACCCTAGGGGGCCCTAAAATTCCCTTTGGCCTATATACAAAGACTATTGCTATTAAAGATTTAAAATATTTGGGGGTCCCGTTGGAGCTTTCGCATCGGGGCCATGAGTTTCAAGTTACGCCACTGATTGTTATTATCATAGACCATTTTCACTAGTTTCTCTCAATAAATATAATTGCGCTGGTTCTTTTACCCTCCATTTCCTCATAATTACAAACACAGTTTATAACAAAATACGTATTAATAAGATCTTATTACTTCCTCCCTTAAAACCCAAACGTCTTCATCTCCTAAAAAATAATTTTTAGGGTCAGTTTATAAATGCATTTAAACATTATTTAATGCACCATTGAATTTCCATCCACTGTCTTACTAACTTTGGACTTTCGCCAGATGGAATTAAGCAGTTCTCCACCCGATATTTGTACATCTAGGACACTGCGAGTTTTTACTTTTGCCTATTTTACATAAAAAATATGGAGTACGATGTAACCTATGCAGAAGAAAAAAAAGTGACATTATATGTGAGGCATTAATGGAAACTTGCATCAGATTTCAAATATTTGCTTTAATCTATTATCTCCTATATTCTCCATACATTTATCGCTGCACCACAACTTTTGATTGCTTTGCTATTAATTTATAATAAGGTTATAGTCGCTCAACACAAAGCCATTCACCTGATCTTGTATGATCATATATATCATGTTTGAACTATATTTTATAAAAAGTTCTATTTCTCTATAATTTAGTGCATTTCTCAACTGCAGATATGTAGAATATTCCAAACTCACTTGTTAGTGCATGAAATGTCTTCAATTTTCACTGTTACATAACGAGCTTCATTACATATGTTACTTTTTTCCCAGTCTAAATATCCAATGATATTACTTATTCTCAGAATTTAAAATGATCCCAGAAAGGAGTAAATGTAAGATAGCCTGTGATTTCTAAACCGTATTCATTTGGATTCAGTATTACATCAATCAATTTTTACCTTTGTGATCAATACTCTGAATTAGCCCAGTTTCTAACATACCAAAGTTGGACAATCTACATCACAGCTCACCATTCTAAATCACAACGCAGTAAACCGTCCGTCCATCCTTCCGTCACTCCCCCTCTTATCTGTGCCAAATGTGAGACCAAATAGCAAATATGAATACCAACATAAAACTGGTACTAAAACATCCCATAAATCATGTATTTTATTTCAATATATAATTCACAACATTAAGAAATAATAAACAATGCAGAGCACCCTAGGAGAACCACTACACACAAACGTATATAAATATTGTAAGCAGATAAAACATTTTTGTACAAGAATCCCAAAGTCTATAAGGTATATCCCTATGCATCCAAAAAGATCTGCATATCATCAAATGTAGAAGACTGTACTCATATCAGGCGTGTCAAGCTCCCTGGCGAAGCTAGTGTGAAACGCGCGTTGGGGCTTTTGGTCCGCACAACACCTATCCTCGTTGTCTCATCACTTGAAGTGCACACAGTCTTAACTTTGATGATATGTGGTTCCTTTTGGATGCATAGAGATATACCTTATGGGATTCTTGTACAAACATTTTTATCTACTTATTATATTTATATACATTTGTGAGTAGTGGTCCTCCAAGGGTGCTCTGCATTGTTTATTATTTATTAATGTAGTCAATTATATATTGAAATAAAATATACGATTTATGAGACTTTAAAACACCAGTTTTTTTGTTGGTACTCATCGTTGAGCTGTGCGCCTCTGTATTTGTCATTTATATGTGCTCAGTATTATGTTGGTATTAATTCAAATAGAAAATATGCCGATTGGTCAGAGACAAACCTGAATTATCAAGTTTCAATTGCAAAATATCACTTTTTATTCTTGCTACTTTTCCTTTCCAAAACAAATCCCTCATTAACCCCTTACCGACATCAGACTTACTATACCGTCCGCGGTGAGCCCGCATCAAAGCCGGGACATGTCAGCTGTTTTGAACAGCTGACATGTGCCCGCAATAGGCGCGGGCAGAATCGCGATCTGCCCGCGCCTATTAACTAGTTAAATGCCACTGTCAAACGCAGACAGCGGCATTTAAGTACCGCATCCGGCCGGGCGGCCTTAAATGACGTCATCGCCGACCCCCGTCACATGATCGGGGGTCGGCGATGCATCAGGAAGGTAACCATAGAGGTCCTTGAGACCTCTATGGTTACTGATCCTCGGTAGCTGTGAGCGCCACCCTGTGGTTGGCGCTCACAGCACACATCCATTTCTGCTGCATAGCAGCGATCTGATGATTGCTGTTATGCAGCAGAGGCGATCGCGCTGTGCCTGCTTCTAGCCTCCTATGAAGGCTATAGAAGCATGGCAAAAGTTTAAAAAAAAGTAAAAAAAAATGTGAAAAAAATAAAAAAACATAAAACTTTAAATCACCCCTTTCGCCCCAATCAAAATAAATCAATAAAAAAAATCAAACCTACACATATTTGGTATCGCCGCGTTCAGAATCGCTTGGTCTATCAATAAAAGAAAGCATTAACCTGATCGATAAACAGCGTAACGAGAAAAAAAATCGAAAACGCCAGAATTACGTTTTTTTGGTCGCCGCGATATTGCATTAAAATGCAATAACAGGCGATCAAAAGAACGTATCTGCACCAAAATGCTATCATTAAAAACGCCAGCTCGGCACACAAAAAATAAGCCCTCAACCGACCCCAGATCACGAAAAATGGAGACGCTACGAGTATCGGAAAATGGCGCAATTTTTTTTTTTTTTTTGCAAAGTTTGGAATTTTTTTTCACCACTTAGGTAAAAAATAACCTAGTCATATTAGGTGTCTATGAACTCGTACTGACCTGGAGAATCATAATGACAGGTCAGTTTTAGCATTTGGTGAACCTAGCAAAAAAGCCAAACAAAAAACAAGTGTGGGACTGCACTTTTTTTGCAATTTCACTGCACTTGGATTTTTTTTCCTGTTTTCTAGTACACGACATGGTAAAACCAATGAAGTTGTTCAAAAGTACAACTCGTCCCTCAAAAAATAAGCCCTCACATGGCCAAATTGACGGAAAAATAAAAAAGTTATGGCTCTGGGAAGGAGGGGAGCAAAAAACGAACACGGAAAAACGAAAAATCCCACGGTCATGAAGGGGTTAAAATGTCTATGACTTTATTCTCTGGTATTGTTATTGGCGACAGGATAGCCTGAAATATTCTTTACTGTTCAGCAGAAATGAAGAGTAATTCATCAGGTAGAAGTTTTCTTTCTTACATACTGAGTCAGTTGATAATCTAAGGGGCTTTTGAGGTGTAAGCAGCGAGATCTGCTCCCTTACAATTGATTATGGAAGATTCATTTATTTAAGGCAGGGTATTTGGGGCTGGGTGGATGTCTGGTCTAGGAGCTCTCTAAGGCCTCGCTCACACGAGCCTATAACATGGCCGAGTGCTATACAATGTTTTATCAGATAACACTCAGCCCAATGTTATACTATGGGACAGTGGAGATCTGCAATTTTTTTCTTATGACGGTTCGGCATGAAAGAATGATTACAGCATTCCGCAAGTGGCTACAGAAATCGGATCGTACTCACCCAATCAAGTCTATGGGTGGGTGTAAAACATCAGACTGCACTCAGATGTCATCCGAGAGCTGTTTGATTTACACGGATATAGACAACAAAGAAGATGGAGAAATTAAATCTCCTTCTTCTCCGCATCTGTGATATGATTTTCTCAGACAAGAGAATCGGATCACAGTAAACTGACACTCGGCTATAACTCTGGTCAGAATTTGAACTGAGTGTCATTAGCATAAATGATCCAATTCTCTCACAAGAGAATAAAAGCTCCTGTGACCCCAGCCTTACATGTGTAGTTGGGGAGCTAAGAGTGGGAGATGGTTTGAAGGGGTTATACGGAAAGTGGAGTGGGAGGAGGTATTAAAAGAGGAGTGATATTTTATTTTATTTATTACTTTGACATGGTGAAAATAATCTAATTTTAGGAGGTATTCCCATCTGCAAGATCCTATCCCAATATGTAGTAGGTGTAATAATAATATTAGCAAATATCGCCAATGAAATATGTAGTATAGTTCTTCTGCTTTACTATGTCGCTTTCCCCATGTGCAGGGCATTGTAGTAGCTCAGGTATCCATGGTTACGACCACAGCTAACTAACTGTCACTATATGAGTGGTCATAACTATGGATATCTAAGCTACTACAGTGTCCTACATGGAGAAAGCTTCATAGCGAATCAGAAGAACTATACTACACTTCTTATTGGAGGTATTTGCTAGTATTATTATTATTATTACACCTACTACTTGTTGGAATATGATCTTGGACATGGGAATACCCCTTAAATGTTAGAGGGGTTTGAAATGAAATGGCATGCTGTCTTTGATTGGATGAGAAGGCTGAAACTGTTGCTTTAAAAAGAACAACCCCTCAGAAGTAATAGTAGATATACAAATGAATTTATAGTGTGGAACTAAAATGAGCATTAACAATCATTTTCGGCAAGCCAAAAAGAAAGCAAAAGAATCAGAGGACTGATGTCAGGAGTTTCTGTCTGTGGAAAATGCACAGTTGGAAAAAGCTCTGGATGTTCTTAAGGAGTCACTCTTGAAAGAGACCCAATCCCCATTCTTCTTTTGGAATGATTTATGAAGAGTGAGAAAGAAGAAGTAAAATGTTATCTACATTAATGATCAAACACAATAACAAGTTAACAGTGAACGATATTATGTGTAGAAAGGTGAAAATAATGGATGATTCTATTCAAAATGCTCAGGCCTATGGAGAATGCTATAAGAAAGTTTAAGTCCAAAAGTAATTTTGATTTAGTACAATTAAAAACCTTATATACTATATATTATACCATTTCAAAAACTTACAGAAGAGGACAGGATAGCCTTGGATACAGCCATAGATGTTAGTGAAATGGAGTTGGTTCTCAAAGGCAATGTGTCATCAAGATCAACCCTCCAAAACTGTCTATTACTGCATTGATACCATGTTATTCATGATCAGTTGCCTTATTCCAGAGAAATTCCACCTTTCTATTAGTAGATAAATAAGGCATTATGTGGTCTGGGCATGACAGAGGGCTTCCACAGAGACGGCCTCTGGAGCTTATTTTTCATGCTCAGCAATGCATCTGTCTGTCTTCTACCTTTCCATGGGCAGTGGCTATCAGTAAATGCTATGTCATGCTTTGAGCACTTAAAGAAATACTCCCTCAAAGTTTTAATCCTTTTTATATACTGCAGTCATCATATTATATAGCACTGTGTATATACAATTGCTTATTTTTTACTTTCTACCCAGCTAATTCTTCTCTTTTCTCTGCTTTACATAGAAACAGGATGTCTTTTTTTCCCTGCATAAATCATCCCCCGATTCAACTCCTGACCTAGCTGTCACCTCCCCCTGCTAGGCACATTTGCATTCACTTATGGCTCATGCAGAGAAGAGACCTCCTGCTTCTATATAGAGCTTAGAAGGATTCAACTAGTCAGTAGTAAGCACACGATATCATAGACCTAATAGAAAAGAGAAAAATTATCTGGGTAGAAAGGCAAAATGAGCAATTGTTATTACACAGTGAAATGTAATATAATGATAGCAATGTAATAAGTGGATGAAAATTTTGATGGGAGCAGTTCTTCTTTAGGCCTCATTTGCATATTGTTAAAAACGTGGATTTCTTTGGAATAAGGCAACAGATTGTGTAACTTTATCATTTAATGACTTACGTGCTCAGGTAGATGGTTTAGAATGATTGATCTTAGGACACTTTGCATTTTTGTTGTGTATTTTTTGCACGTATTTGTTGCAGAAGATACACACTGTTTCATAGTACCAGCAAAGTGAATGAGATTTCTGAAGTCTCATACCCACGTTGCTTATTTTTTTCTTGCAGATTTGATGCAGATTCAAGTCTGCGGAATGTCACTGTTTGCAGTGCTTTTGTTTTGTAGTTCACCTATATGTAAGGAAAACAATAAAAATACATGACAAAAATCTGTAAAAAACTCGCCAAATACACGTGTATTTTATGCAGCGTTTTTCCTGCCAACACCAAGATTTTCAGTAGAATTTTCTGCTGCAAATCCTGATTGTGTGCACATAGCCTTAAGCAGGTTTTGTTCCTGCAGCTATAAAATATTATTAATAAAGCTCAGGAAGAGGTACATTACCTAATAAAATGTAGACCGCTATCATTACCGTTATTCCTACAGTGAGTGAAGATCCGTTATTACTAGAATCATGTAGGTGTACAGTCTATCCAATGCAGAGATACAATAACAGCCAAGGTGTTAGCTAATAGGGGGCAAAGATAGTGGGTAAATTAATACATAAGAAACCAACGAGATCGGTCTCCGGAATCTAGACTCGAATATACGTCTGCTTTATTTTCCATTATTGTCTTCCATCCAGATAATGAAGGTGCTGGAGGCATCTTGTCATTAGATGCGGCAATAGCATTTGGTGTCATGGAATGGGCTTATTTATGGGAAATATTGGGTAGATGTGACCCAGAATGTATTAGGTGGATTAAGCTCCAGAGAGGGTGATGGTGGATGAGGCTATGTCCCTGCCTTTCCCCCTTTCTGGGGCCACAGGACATGAATTTCCTAGTCCACGCTGCTCTTTGCGCTACCTATTGACCATATATACGGGGTTGTACAGGAATAAGGGAGTTTCAGTCTGGGACTCAGGAGGAAACGTTAGCGACGTACGCAGGTGTCATGTTTTTTAGTTAATGTAAAGGAAGCTCTAGGGACAGTGATTATATCAATGAAAGGTTTTGGTGTTTTTTCTAGATTGATATTAATTGGGATAAGTCACATATTGTTATTGGACATTAATTAAAGGGGACAATATAGAGGTGAATGTCATACCGGGGTTCATCTGACTTGGCAGAATGGCAAAAATTTGTCGTGACTAGGACGCATCAATCTGAATATTTTTTTTTTTATGTTTGTTAAAAAAATCCTCTCTTTGCTACTTAGTAACTGATTGTAGGAAGACATGTATGTTAAAGCGACCTTCCAGCCTGAGACTAAAAAGTGACTACACTTTATAAATGTGCAGCCATCCTTCTTGGCGCCCTCCTTTTGCCTCCCACTACCTCCATTGCTTGGATCTGCATTCTGTTTATCCTACCTCCAAGATGGGCGCCACATTCTGAAGTCTAAACCACTTCTTCCCTGTCTTTTTTGGGCTGTGAGATGGGACAGGAAAGGCAGGAGAGGTTTAGATTTGTCATTGCTTTCTCTATGCCTCTACGGCAGCCATCTTGGAAGCAGGAGGAAAGGAACGCCGATCTCAGCATAGGAGGTAGCGGGAAGCACCAGGTAGAGCGCCTATACAATGGAACCTTACACCCACTTATCTTACACCCTTTAAGATTGTTCTAGGACAATATTAGAGTTGAGCTGCAATTGCTTTCTAAGGCAGGACGCATAATATAGGACAATCACTGTGCTACCAGGATTATTCTGCACATAAATGACACTGAGTCTCCATTTTGTAAGAAAATAAATAACCCTTTGTGCTAAAGTGAATAGTAAATTATAGTCAGTTTTTCTGTTAACAACATAAAATAATATTTTTTACAAAAATGCATACTCCAATGCTGACCAATACTGAATTCTCTGCTAAGGTTATAAAATAACTAACATGTTATAAATGGACAGTAAATATTTTTTTCTAATTTCTTGTTTTATTTCTGGTCCCCTTTTAGGAGACAGTGGTGAGAGGCCATCCCTCCCCGGCAGCAGAGTCTCTGACAACATCAAGAGATTACATTTCCATCAGGTGCTTGGCCGGGGAAGTTTTGGAAAGGTAAGAACCTACCACATTAGGAGAGCAGATTGTATATTGTTTCCGTACAATGTAAGGTCATGAGTGAAGTACGGCATAAGGCCGGCGTCACACTGGCGAGTTTTACGGACGTATGAGCGCATAAACTACGTCCGTAAAACTCGCAAAATAAACGGCACAATTATTCTCAATGGGGCTGCTCCTATTAGCCGTATATTACGGATCCGTAATATACGGCTTTCTACGGCCGTACAAAATCGCAGCATGCTGCGTTTGTCACCGTATTGCGCAAAAAAATCGCCAATGAAAGTCTATGGGGGCGAGAAAAATACGGATTCCACACTGACCAGCAGTGTGACTTGCGAGAAATACGCAGCGGTGTTAGTGAAAAGTCGGTAATTCAATTGCCGGCTTTTCATTTCTCCTGCACAAACCCGACAGGATATGAGACATGGTTTTCATACAGTAAGCCATCTCATATCCCCTTTTTTTTTGCATATTCCACATTACTAATGTTAGTAGTGTGTATGTGCAAAATTTCAGCGCTGTAGCTGCTAAAATAAAGGGTTAAATGGCGGAAAAAATTGGCGTGGGCTCCCGCACAATTTTCTCCGCCAGAATGGTAAAGCCAGTGACTGAGGGCAGATATTAATAGCCAGGAGAGGGTCCATGGTTATTGGCCCCCCCGTGGCTACAAACATCTGCCCCCAGCCACCCCAGAAAAGGCACATCTGGAAGATGCGCCTATTCTGGCACTTGGCCACTCTCTTCCCACTCCCTGTAGCGGTGGGATATGGGGTAATGAAGGGTTAATGCCACCTTGCAATTGTAAGGTGACATTAAGCCAGATTAATAATGGAGAGGCGTCAATTATGACACCTATCCATTATTAATCCAATTGTAGGAAAGGGTTAAAAAACACACACACACACATGATTAAAAAGTATTTTAATGAAAGAAACAAACAGGTTGTTTTAATAATTTATTGCTCGCTCAATCCATCAGCAACACCCTCGCTTGGCAAAATAATAAACGCACAAGATACATACCCTCTGTTGAACCGTCACGTCCCACGAGGTAATCCATAGGAAGGGGTTAAAATAATTTACAAGCAGGAGCCCTGCAAAGGCAGCTGTGCTCGTGCCTGTAATTCCCCGGAGAATGAATGAAATGTAGGTCATTGACCTACATTTCCTTCAGTCGCGGTGATGCGCCCCCTGGTGGATGTCCTCATATGACCTGGAGCGTGGGAAAAAGTTCCCAGGCTGCAGTTCATGAGAACATCCACCAGAGGGCGCATCACCACGACTCAATGTAAGTATAGATCACTGCTTTCCTTTCAGCTACAGCGCTGAAATTTTGCACATACACACTACTAACATTAGTAGTGTGGAATATGCAAAAAAAAAGGGGATATGAGATGGTTTACTGTATGTAAACCATGTCTCATATCATGTCGGGTTTGTGCAGGAGAAATGAGAAGCCGGCAATTGAATTACCGGCTGTTCACATAGATCGCGCTGAATGAAATCTAAATACAGAATATATATATATGTGTCTCAATGACATATATATATATATATATATATATATATATATTGCATAAAAAGAGAAGAAAATTGCAGCACTCACCCCGTTTGTTTCTTCAGTTCTTTATTTGAATATACATATCCACGATGGGATGTGGCACAAAAACGGCTTGGGCTTGTGAGGGGAGCAGGGATGTGCAGAGACGAGACGGACGACGGCCGTTTCACGCGTTTGCGCTTCTACGGGTCCATGACATGGACCCGTAGAAGCGCAAACGCGTGAAACGGCCGTCGTCCGTCTCGTCTCTGCACATCCCTGCTCCCCTCACAAGCCCAAGCCGTTTTTGTGCCACATCCCATCGTGGATATGTATATTCAAATAAAGAACTGAAGAAACAAACGGGGTGAGTGCTGCAATTTTCTTCTCTTTTTATGCAATCTTTATTGGATGTGTCATACCCACTGCATAGCACCACCCTGGTCTTCTCAAGAATCGCTTCATAAAAAGCCCCCAGCTTAAGAGAGACTCTCTTGCGGACATTATTTAAAAAAAATTACACGCCCGGTTCAGTGCCAGTGCTTAGCTTTTTTACGTGCTTTACCTTTTGAAATATATATATATATATATATATATATATATATATATATATATATATACTGTATAAATGTTTTCCCTAACATTTGAGCACATAAATCCATTAGATGTCGGTTTTGCAAGCCTGCGAGAAAATCTCGCAGTACGGATGCCATACGGATTACATACGGAGGATGCCATGCGCAAAATACGCTGACACACCCTGACTACGGATCACTATTTTGTGAACATTTCTCCGTATTACGGCCGTAGTACGGACGTAAAAAACGGACCGTATTGTCTTACGCCGAGTGTGACGCTGGCCTAACACTGATAATAACATCTTAGAGCCTCAGATTCTAATGTTTCTATGAGAGGCAAATGCAGGGCAGTTTCCAAATGTATTGCTACTTATATCAATGTAATATGAGAGAAAAAGAAAGAAGAAAAAGCAGCACTCACCCGTTTTCTTCTAGTGTGGAAATTCTTTAATCCATAAAACTGATAATTCACACAACAATGCGGTGCAGGTTAGCGGGTGAAGACTCACTCCCTCTCCTCACCAATGCCCTAACCTGCACCGCATTGTTGTGTGAATTATCAGTTTTATGGATTAAAGAATTTCCACACTAGAAGAAAACGGGTGAGTGCTGCTTTTTCTTTTTCTCTCATATTACATTTGGATGTGTTGCCACCCGCTGAACAGCACCTCCCTATCTTCTATACAAGCAGTATCCATTTTACCTCTATGGCTGATGTCCGCAGCTGTGGTGTCTTAACTTGAGTACTTTCAGTGCCAGCTAGCCTTTTTTTCTTTGCAAATATATTTTGGTAAATACACCTACTTATATCAATGCAATAGTGTTTTCTGGTAGTCTACAGTGGGTAAAAGTGTTTTTCTGGAGCCTCTAGGAAGTTGGAGGCGCTACTGATGTTTTCCCCACAGGTGCCTGCACCTTGGAAACTTGCATGGTCAGTAAATTACAGCATGTATTTTTCAATACAGGAGCATGATCCTGTTAGCTGTGCAAGTGTGGGACAGACACCTGTATACACAACATCATGCAGAAGTGAGAGGTGCTGTAGAAACTCTACATACAAATATGTGACCAGGGCACCTTCATCCACATGCTAGTGGTGTCCCCTACATTGAATGTGGAAGAAGGTGCTCTGGTCAGATGACACCAAAGTTGAGCTTTTTTGACTAAGTGTAAAACACTATTTGTGGAGGAAAACATATACTGCAGATCACCTTGAAAACACCATCCACACCGTCAAACATGGTGGTGATGGCATTATGCTGCGGAGATCTTTTTATTTATCAGGTATAGGGAACCTGGCCAGAGTTAATCAGAAGATGGATGAAGCTAAATACAGTAGAATCCTGGAAGAAAACCTGTTAAAGGCCGCAAAAACATGAGACTGAGGCGAATGTTCACCTTCCAGCAGAATAACAACCCTAAACATACTGCCAGAGCTACAATGGGATGGTTTAGAATGGCCCAGTCACAGTCCAGACATAAATCCCATCAATAAACTGTGGCAATACTTGATAGCTGCTGTTCCCACATGCTCTCCATCCAATATCACTGAGTTAGAGCGCGTTTGCAAAGACGAACGGCCAAAAGGTTCAGCTTCTAGATGATCAAAGCTGGTAGAGATATAGTCCAAAAGATTTGCAGAAGTAATTGCATAGAAAGGTGATCCTACAAAGAATTAGGGGGGCTGAATACAAATGCACATCATAATTTTCAGAATCGTATTTTTAAACATTAAGAAAACCATATATCATTACCTTTACATGTCACAAATACTTGCAGCTTTGTGAAAAACTTTTTAAAAAATGTTGAAAGTTCACAGGGTATGAACATTTTTTCAAGGCACTGTACTTATTGTACATCTGCATGTACATAGGTATGTGCAAATATACTGTATGTGTGTGTGCTGAGAATGACCTTTATTAAAAATATTGTCCAGGATTAAAAAATAATAATAACTAAAAATAACTATAACAGCAGGGATTAGATTAAAAATATATCACCAAGGTTTATATATAACCCCTGACTATCCAGTGATCGTTGCTTACCTTGCGGCAGTGGTGAAGTCTCAAACATTTCCCTGATTGCTGAACAATGACTGATCTCTATGGTATTGTCCAATTAATAGAAGCATACAAAGTGTCCGTATATTTATAAATAAAGTGCATGTGCTGTAAACATAATAAGCCACACAGTTGAATTAGACACAAAGAGTAGCCCTGTATATAACAGGGACCAAGGATAATAAGACTGAGTGTCACATATTCCGGGCCATAAGTCCTGCTAATCAAACCAGGTATAGGCAATACATAAAAAAGTCAAGTACAGCAAAGCATATTTACCACAGAGTGTAGGAATCTAGGTGCCCACAACACCCGACGCGCGTTTCGCTCCGAAAGCTTCGTCCACCTTGGTCCTTGGTTATGTTTACAGCACATGTACATTATTTATAAATATATGGACATTTTGTATGTATAGGCACTTGACATTCCTCTGGGAATAGGCAACTGATACTTGTGTTATATTTACATATTGCTTTGCTATATCCAGGTGTTCTTACATCTATTCCTGTCCCTGTTTCTATGTATCCCCTCTTGTGCTTTATTTATTGGTATATATTTATATGACCATTATTGTATATTTTATATTGTTTAAATAAAAAAATATATTTTTAGCGCATTTAGGATTGGTTATTCTTTCTTAGTGTTTGTATACATCCTTTTACAGAGAGCTCCCCCTTGTGGTGTTTGCCAACAGACATTACCTTTCATGGCTACACAGGAATCTATACACTATTTCAAATGCTAATAGAGAAATACACAAATAGAAAAAATGAATAGTAATGATAAGTTCCACAATTGGATGTAAAATTGTTCCTATCCCGAAATAATCTTATACATATGCTGAACAGGTCGGATACACCACATCTCCTGGGCAGGGAAGGAAGCATAAGAGAGTAGATAGATAGATAGATAGATAGATAGATAGATAGATAGATAGATAGATAGATAGATAGATAGATGCGACACCTGCTAGGGCTGTGGTGTACTTCGAACCGGGTCGGACAATTCTTTAAGGGGTGGTCACAGCAGCAGTGACCCGGTCCATTGCCCTGGGTGCGCAATCAAAGTGATGAGGGAATGTTTGGAAGGGATTTCACGTGACCCCACCTGTGGTGTTTGGCTATTGATGGCCGAAGCTGCTTAAGGGGACCGCTGGGGCCGGTGGTGTTGCAGCTGAGATGGTTCGGCTCCCCACAGGTGGAGCGGGGCCCCAGGGCTACCAGAGCAGTATATGAGGGATGGTGGACGTTGTGGTGCAGGAATGAGGGGGTAGGAAATGACTGGAGCACGCAAGGACTGAGGTTTCTGCAGGTGCAGTCCGGAGCACTGGTGAAAGGTGATAATGGAGGTCCGGGCAGCTTGGAAGCATTTCAGGATGCACCTAACCAGGTGGATTTGGAGGCCTTCCCTCTGCGCTGCTCCCTAGGTCTTTGATGCCTTAAGCTCTCCATAAGTCCCTATTACTGTCTGTCCATGAAATAGACCATTCCCCGCATGGAAGGCAGCTTGAGCCTGTTCCAGGTGTCACTCCGTCGTGGTGACTCTGGGCTGTAGTATGCTGCTTTGCCTCAGGGTGTCAGCTGGGGCCAGGAGACTTGAAATCTCTTGCCCTCTGGTTTTAGTTGCTGGGCCTGCAGTTCCCACACAACCATGGACTCCAGTGTCTGATCTTTGGTGCTCAGTCCCAGAGTGAGCTCAGTCGCAGCTCCAATCCTTCAGGTTCTCCTCACTTGCCTCCTCTTCTTTCCTCTCAGACTCACACACTAAGACTAACTGACTAACAACGCCCGCAGGCCAGAACCTATAGGGGAGCTCCCCTGAAACTGGGTTTAGAGCTCCCCCTTCTGGTCTGGAGTCAGGAAAGGTGTTGCATGCTGTGTTACCTGCTAAGCGGATCCCTCCTTGCTTCCAGGCATGACATCACCCCTTGTGAGGGAGGCAATGCCTCTGTGGCAACTGGACTCCTGGACATTATAGCAAGGGATCACAGCTGTTTCTTTTTGTGAGGTAAAACATTTCTTTACCTGTTTTTAAACAATATTTTGCATAAAAGAATCAGCTGTGATCCCCTGCTGTCCTGTGTGTATACTCTCTTTTGCTTCCCCCGCCCAAGAGCTGTGATATGATCAGACCATGTTCCTGTAAGGTCAGACACAGCCATTACACAGTACACAGCACGGGCACATTTATAACATTATCTCAGCACAAGAACACATTTTTTAAACACATCCAATTGTGGAGTTTATTTTTAGTTCATGATCTGTTGACTAAATATATTTTGTTCATGCCACAACCCCTTGTGGCATATTATGAAAAAAGGAGGTCAGCCTCTCTAATGTGGAACTGTACATAAACAAATAGGTATTAGAAAAACAATAATTTTTTTTGGTTTGTCAATGGAAACTTTTTTTAAATAGCTTAAGCAGAATCGGGACTGCTTCCATTCAGCATAACGGCTGCGAAATAATCTACTTGCCTCAGAGGGCAGTGCTCATCACACTCTCACGTTTACAGCTTTATCAGCCTACATGGACACAGAATGCAATTAGTTATACAAAACTATTTAAAGTAAACCTGTCGTGTGAAAAATGCTATTAACCTGCAGATATGGCATTATTCTGCAGCTTTAAACCCATTTGCAGTGAAAGCACGGCAGTCAGGAGGAAATAAACCTTATTCCTCTCAGGAGCTTCCAGCTTTCAGTCATAGAGGTGCGGCTTTAGCCATCTCTCAGTACACAGTTCACAAGGGCTATAAGTCCTGGCGCTGACTGACAGCCGCTCAGCCAGTGCATCAGTGCAGAGTCGCTGTCAGTCACATTAGTAAAAGTAGATATATATACAGGATATTTGATGTATCTCATAACCCCTTTAATTATGCTTAGGAAGTGGCCTGCTCCACCAAACCCTCATCTTGGCTCAGTTACAAAGCTGCCCGCAAGCCACAACCAGGATAATAACTGGGTTACAATAATAAGTGTATAATCAGGCAGTAAAGATAGGTAAATGGCTCTATGGTGGGTGCTGCTGGTGGTACCCAGGTAAAAAATGCATTCAGCATAGGAAATGCAACACTTTTAGACCTGCACCGTGGACTTTGATACCACCAACATCTAAGTACAGTTGTGCATCCCCACACAGGCTCTTCATAATGATTCTCATTTCAGCTTTTCATGGCTGACAGAAATAATGTCGACCAGCTCTGTAGTTGGAGATATTCCTGATTCAATCATTCATGGCTACTGTGGAAATAATCCTTTATCTTCCTACCTTTAATGGGTAATTCTAGTTACTAGTCACTTTATATGACTGCAGACTTGTGAATTCACACAGAGAGCAATGTGCGTGCTGTCAACATTCTCTGATGCCAGTGCCGGTGCTAGGAACGGCGGGAACATAAATGAAGATATGCAAGATATACAAGTGAATTGTGCGAGGCTGAATAAATGACCACCCACTTCCAACATTGGAGAATCCTCTCTAGTCTGTAGTCACATACAGTGATGGTTGACTTGTACCACAAGGCTGGACAACCCCTATAGTGAAGGTCACCAACTAATGACCATTGTTTTCTAGGTGGTGCTGGCGGAAGATAGATACACCCGCCAGCAATTTGCTGTTAAAGTCATCACAAAGAGGAACCTGCTAGCTGAAGGAGAGGAGCGCGCGATGGTGGAGCGGCGTGTGTTACAACTTGCATCTGGCAGCCCCTTCCTTCTTCATGGCACATTCGCCTTTCAGACCAAGGTAAAATTGTGACCGGTTCATAATATTGGATAAATCATAAAGTGCACTCATCTATATGCACATTTACATATGGTGTTGTTAACATTTCAGCATTGAAAACATGTTAACGTCATGCTCCTTGTATGTGTAGCTGTCACCTACTGTGGGAACACTGGACAAACCCTGGGAACCAGGCAATGTGCCTACAAATATGATGCTGATGGGTAACTTTTGGGGTTTCTCGATTGAAGTCCATGGAAAATCTTGGAGTGGTCCAACTGGCTCCCAAAATCTGAAGTCATTTGTCCACCCCTATAGATGTCATTCTTAATGAGCACTTCACAATGGTGAGAAATGCAGAAGTCAACATAACAATGAAAAGTGATCACACCCTTCATATGTAAATATATTTCTATATGTGCATACTTAGAATAACCAATAAACACATAGTAAAAAGAATAAAGTGTCATTATTGCTATTATTATGTAAGTATATCTTCATGAGAGAGGGGAATAGAGATCGATCACAAAACCTATGGGATCTAAGGAAAATCCAAATTTCATTCTCATCAAAATGTCTATCACTATACAGACGAAATAACTGATTATTGAGTGTTAGTAAATGTATGGAGGCTACAAGGATTTTATCATTGAAACTGATTTCTACGTCTTGTCTGACAGGAGCTTGTTCTTCTTGGGATGGAGTATGTCACCTGTGGCGAATTCCACCATCTCCTGATGAGGACGGGGCCTCTTAACATCCCAAGTGCACGGTACAGTAGTCATAGTCTAAGCAATACAGCTATGCATTTTCTAACCGAGACTGACTAGATTGATTAGATTGTGCTAGCACTAAGGTTCGGATAAATTCTTATCTTCCATTCACAGGGCTGTTATTGGGAACACACTTAGGAAAAAATAGCTCTTTTTCCACTACACCACAACTGTCCACAGGTTGTGTATGGTATTGCAGCTCATCCCCATTCACTTAGTGATGTGATGGTAGGTCATTAACATCTGATTGGTGGTCGCGAAACACCCGGCACAGCGTCAATCAGCTGTTCACGGTGTCGGTGGTGGCGGAAACTGACCAGTTAGGGAACTGCGGAGCACAGCTTCATATACTTTATAGGAGCCATGGCTGTGTACATCTGCCCCCTCTTCAGATCAGTAGGTGGTAGATGTGCAGTACCCGACTGCGGACACTATACAGTAGAGGGACCTGCGCTGTGCAGCTCCATCACTGATCATTTCCGGCCACGAAGAGCTGATCCATGGGGTGCTGGGTGTCAGACCCCCACCGCTCAGACATATTCTAAGAATAGGCCATCAATGTTAAAGTAGTGGACAACCTCTTTGATTATTAGTATATAATCACACACAAATCTGTTTCACAGCTTACTATTAACACATGGAGCTCTGGAGTGGATATATGGGATGTCTTTTACTTATACTATGATCGGTAATTACACTACTCAGGTAATGGATACGTCCCATATACCAGGAAGTTCTCCATAAGTAAGACCCAAAAATAAATTAGATAAATTTAATTAGACAGAAACAGTTATTTTTTTTGTAGGAGAAGATAAAAAGTGATCGGTGGATATGTTACACTTTTAAGGGCAATTTTTTCCTTATTATTGGGATTGGCCATTAATATCCGTGTTACTAATATTCAGTTGAGCAGGTCCAGGTGAACTATGATTAGTACAATATGTGCGAATTCCCTACTGGATCATAACAAAAAAAATAAAATAAAACTAAAATAATAATAATAAATATATGCATATAATAAATATAAGTATAAAACACTGAAAAGTTTTGCCTGTCTAGTCTATTTAGCAGTATATATTTCTGACTTTCTCATTCACTAATTAGTCTCTACTCTTTTCTTTCTGCCAGATTCTACACCGCCGAACTTGTGTGCGGAATTCAATACCTGCATTCTAAGGGCATCGTCCACCGGTAACTAGAAATACATCTAATCCTCCAACACCAGTGGGCTTATAACTCTACACAGCATTACTGATAATTATAGAATGGACCCCGATAACAATCCATTTGTCTTCTTCTTCACAGAGATCTCAAGCCTTCCAACATCTTGGTGGCTGCGACGGGCCATGTAAAGATTGCCGACTTCGGACTGGCCCTTGAAAACATCTATGGAGACCGGACAGCCACCGAATACGCTGGGACACCGGGCTTCATTGCTCCCGAGATGCTGGCTGCAGAGGAGTACAATGCTGGAGTAGACTGGTACGCATTTGGCATCATTTTGAACATCATGATTACCAGCAGGTCCAAATACCATCGAGGACTATTCAATGCTTCCAGCGAAGAGGCGAAAAACATCATTAAAAAGGTCAGTATATGATATAAGTGATTACTTTTATGCTGTAATGTTAGCTGTAAATTACTATTATATCCAGCTCTGTTGATGGAAGATAAATGTCCCAATCTCAAGGTAGATCAAGGGTTTACGAGTTCAATATATTTTAGGGATGTAGCAATGGTATGCATTACCTATCATATGTCATATTGTAGATTTCAGAATATAAACACTAATATATAAATTAAAAAAAAGTTTATTTTTTTATTTCAATTTTAAGTTGTTATATAAATGTAATTTTTTTTCTTCTTTTGCAGCTCCTCCGGGAAGATCCTGCCAGGCGTCTTGGAGTCAATGGTAACATCAGAGCCCATAGGTTTTTCCAGCGTATTGACTGGGATGCGGTGGAATCCCTTAGAATGTGTCCGCCACATGTTCCTGTGCCAGTAAGTATTAGAGGAGATGTTTTATACAGACTCATAGATTGATAGTTTCACATAGATTTAATCTCTTTTTCCAAATTTGTAATGTTACTAATAAGAATGAAGGGGGCTGGTCTTAGGCTCAATACTATACTGGAATGAGGCTTAAACCACTAATATTTTGTTTATGAAAGTAATGAATCTGAGGTCAAATTTGTCGGTGGAGAGATGAGAATTCTCCATACATGTTAAATGATCGGGAGAAAGTGACTAAATCTGCCGATCATTGGTTGGCTTACAGTATGTAGAGGGCCTCCAGCCTTCCTGAACTTTACTATATACTATTCTCATGTAATCACCTTGTGCTTTCTTTTTCTCTTATAGCCAAGTAACATCCAGCGCGGCTCCAGACCATTCAATCTCCAAATTCTGGAAGCAGCAGAGGCTAACAACGCAGCCCTCTCAGCAGACCACCAGGCCTTATTCACAGGGTTTTCATTTACCAACATCAGCTGGAAAACCCCAAACCATCCACCAGCTCTTTAATACCACCAGAGCAAGCTGTCTTCCTAAGCCCTAAGAAGAACATCCGGACGCTGCTGATCCCTACTGGTGAGAGGAAGCAGGTGACAGGGGAGGATGTGCGGTATACTGGTGAGAGAAGTCTGGTGACAGGGGAGGATGTGCGGTATACTGGTGAGAGGAGGCTGGTGATGGGAGGCTGCTGCTGTTTACTGGTGAGAGGAGGCTGGTGACAGGGGAGGATGTGCTGTATACTGGTGAGAGGAGGCTGATGATGGGAGGCTGGTGAGGGGAGGCTGGTAAGGAGAGGAGATGAGAGTTTGGTAAGGAGAGGAAATGAGAGGCTGGAGAGGAGATGAGATGAGTCTGGTAAGGAGAGGAGATGAGAGGCTGAAAAGATGAGATGAGTCTGGTAAGGAGAGGAGATGAGAGGCTGGAGAGGAGAGGAGAAGAGAGGCTGGAAAGGAGAGGCTGAAGAGGAGATGAGAGGCTGGAGAGGAGAGGAGATGAGAGGCTGGAGAGGAGAGGAGATGAGAGGCTGGAGAGGGGAGGAGATGAGAGGCAGGAGAGGAGATGAGAGGCTCGGGAGGAGAGGAGATGAGAGGCTGGAGAAGAGAGCAGATGAGAGGGTGGAGAGGAGATGAGAGGCTGGAGAGGAGAGGATATGAGAGGAGATGAGAGGCTGGAGAGGAGATGAGAGGAGAGGCTGAAGAGGAGATTAGAGGCTGGAGAGGCTGGAGAGGGAGGAGAGGAGAGGCTGGAAAGGAGAAGAGAGGAGATGACAGGCTGGAGAGGAGATGAGAGGCTGGAGAGGAGAGGAGATGAGAGGCTGGATAGGAGAGGAGATGAGAGGCTGGGGAGGAGAGGAGATGAGAGGCTGGGGAGGAGAGGAGATGAGAGGCTGGAGAGGAGATAAGAGGCTGGAGAAGAGATGAGAGGCTGGAGATGAGAGGGAGGAGAGGAGATGGGAGGAGATGAGAGGCTGGAGAGGAGAGGAGATGAGAGGCTGGAGAGGAGAGGAGATGAGAGGCTGGAGAGGAGAGGAAAGGCTGGAGAGGAGAGGCTGGACAGGAGAGGCTGGAGAGGAGAGGAGATGAGAGGCTGGATACAAGAGGAGAGGGTGGAGAAGAGAGGCTGGAGAGGAGAGGAGATGAAAGGCTGGAGAGGAGATGAGAGGCTGGAGAGGAGAGATGATGAGAGGCTGGAGAGGAGAGGAGAGGCTGGAGAGGAGAGGAGAGGCTGGAGAGGAGAGGAGATGAGAGGCTGGAGAGGAGAGGAGAGGCTGGAGAGTAGATGAGAGGCTGGAAAGGAGAGGAGATGAGAGGCTGGAGAGGAGATGAGAGGCTGGAAAGGAGAGGCTGGAGAGGAGAGGAAATGAGAGGCTGAAGAGGAGAGGGAGGAGAGGAGAGGCTGGAAAGGAGAAGAGAGGAGATGACAGGCTGGAGAGGAGATGAGAGGATGGAGAGTAGAGGAGATGAGAGGCTGGATAGGAGAGGAGATGAGAGTCTGGGGAGGAGAGGAGATGAGAGGCTGGAGAGGAGAGGAGATGAGAGGCTGGAGAAGAGATGAGAGGCTGGAGATGAGAGGGAGGAGAGGAGATGAGAGGAGATGAGAGGCTGGAGATGAGAGGAGATGAGAGGCTGGAGAGGAGAGGAGAGGCTGGAGAGGAGAGGAAAGGCTGGAGAGGAGAGGCTGGAGAGGAGAGGAGATGAGAGGCTGGAGAGGAGAGGAGATGAGAAGCTGGAGAGGAGAGGAGATGAGAGGCTGGGGGAGGAGAAAAGATGAGAGGCTGGAGAGGAGAGGCTGGAGAGGAGATGAGAGGCTGGAAAGGAGACGCTGGAGAGGAGAGGAAATGAGAGGCTGGAGAGGAGATGAGAGGATGGAAAGGAGAGTAGTTGAGAGGCTGGAGAGGAGAGGAGATGAGAGGAGATGAGAGGCTGGAGAAGAGATGAGAGACTGGAGAGGAGATGAGAGGCTGGAGTGGAGAAGAGAAGAGAGGCTGGAGAGGAGAGTAGTAGCTGGAGAGATGAGAGGAGAGGCTGGAGAGGAGAGGAGATGAGAGGCTGGAGAGGAGAGGAGATGAGAGGCTGGATGGGAGAGGAGATGAGAGGCTGGAGAGGAGATGAGAGGCTGGAGAGGAGATGAGAGGCTGGAGAGGAGAGGCTGGAGAGGAGAGGAGATGAGAAGAGAGGCTGGAGAGGAGAGGAGATGAGAGGCTGGAGAGGAGAAGAGAGGCTGGAGAGGGGAGGAGAGGAGAGGCTGGAGAGGAGAAGAGAGGCTGGAGAGGAGAGGAGATGAAAGGCTGGAGAGAAGATGAGAGACCGGAGAGGAGAGGAGATGAGAGGCTGGGGAGGAGAGGAGATGAGAGGCTGGAGAGGAGAGGAGATGAGAGGCTGGAGAGGAGCTGAGAGGCTGGAGAGAAGAGATGAGAGGCTGGAGAGGAGATGAGAGGCTGGATTGGAGAAGAGTTTAAAGGGAAGAGGGGAGATGAGAAGAGATGAGAGGCTGGAGAGGAGAGGAGATGAGAGGCTGGAGTGGAGAGGAGAGGCTGGAGAGGAGAGGCTGGAGAGGAGATGAGAGGCTGGAGAAGAGATGAGAGGCTGGAGATGAGAGGGAGGAGAGGAGATGAGAGGAGATGAGAGGCTGGAGATGAGAGGAGATGAGAGGCTGGAGAGGAGAGGAGAGGCTGGAGAGGAGAGGAAAGGCTGGAGAGGAGAGGCTGGAGAGGAGAGGAGATGAGAGGCTGGAGAGGAGAGGAGATGAGAAGCTGGAGAGGAGAGGAGATGAGAGGCTGGGGGAGGAGAAAAGATGAGAGGCTGGAGAGGAGAGGCTGGAGAGGAGATGAGAGGCTGGAAAGGAGACGCTGGAGAGGAGAGGAAATGAGAGGCTGGAGAGGAGATGAGAGGATGGAAAGGAGAGTAGTTGAGAGGCTGGAGAGGAGAGGAGATGAGAGGAGATGAGAGGCTGGAGAAGAGATGAGAGGCTGGAGAGGAGATGAGAGGCTGGAGTGGAGAAGAGAAGAGAGGCTGGAGAGGAGAGTAGTAGCTGGAGAGATGAGAGGAGAGGCTGGAGAGGAGAGGAGATGAGAGGCTGGAGAGGAGAGGAGATGAGAGGCTGGATGGGAGAGGAGATGAGAGGCTGGAGAGGAGATGAGAGGCTGGAGAGGAGATGAGAGGCTGGAGAGGAGAGGCTGGAGAGGAGAGGAGATGAGAAGAGAGGCTGGAGAGGAGAGGAGATGAGAGGCTGGAGAGGAGAAGAGAGGCTGGAGAGGGGAGGAGAGGAGAGGCTGGAGAGGAGAAGAGAGGCTGGAGAGGAGAGGAGATGAAAGGCTGGAGAGAAGATGAGAGACCGGAGAGGAGAGGAGATGAGAGGCTGGGGAGGAGAGGAGATGAGAGGCTGGAGAGGAGAGGAGATGAGAGGCTGGAGAGGAGCTGAGAGGCTGGAGAGAAGAGATGAGAGGCTGGAGAGGAGATGAGAGGCTGGATTGGAGAAGAGTTTAAAGGGAAGAGGGGAGATGAGAAGAGATGAGAGGCTGGAGAGGAGAGGAGATGAGAGGCTGGAGTGGAGAGGAGAGGCTGGAGAGGAGAGGCTGGAGAGGAGATGAGAGGCTGGAGAGGAGATGAGAGGCTGAAGAGGAGAGGAGATGAGAGGCTGGAGAGGAGATGAGAGGCTGGAGAGGAGAGTAGAGGAGAGGCTGGAGAGGAGAGGCTGGAGAGGTGAGGAGATGAGAGGCTAGAAAGGAGAGGAGAGACTGGAGAGGAGAGGAGATGAGAGGCTGGAGAGGAGATGAGAGGCTGGAGAGGAGATGAGAGGCTGGAGAGGAGATGAGAGGCTGGAGAGGAGAGGAGATGAGAGGCTGGAGAGGAGAGGAGATGAGAGGCTGGAGAGGAGATGAGAGGCTGGAGAGGAGAGGAAATGAGAGGCTGGAGAGGAGATGAGGGGCTGGAGAGGAGAGGAGATGAGAGGCTGGAGAAGAGATGAGAGGCTGGAGAGGAGAGGAGATGAGAGGCTGGGGGAGGAGAAAAGATGAGAGGCTGGAGAGGAGAGGCTGGAGAGGAGAGGCTGGAGAGGAGATGAGAGGCTGGAAAGGAGACGCTGGAGAGGAGAGGAAATGAGAGGCTGGAGAGGAGATGAGAACATGGAAAGGAGAGGAGTTGAGAGGCTGGAGAGGAGAGGAGATGAGAGGAGATGAGAGGCTGGAGAGGAGATGAGAGGCTGGAGAGGAGATGAGAGGCTGGAGTGGAGAAGAGAAGAGAGGCTGGAGAGGAGAGTAGTAGCTGGAGAGATGAGAGGAGAGGCTGGAGAGGAGAGGAGATGAGAGGCTGGAGAGGAGATGAGAGTCTGGAGAGAAGAGGAGATGAGAGGAGATGAGAGGCTGGAGAGGAGAGGAGATGAGAAGAGAGGCTGGAGAGGAGAGGAGATGAGAGGCTGGAGAGGAGAAGAGAGGCTGGAGAGGGGAGGAGAGGCTGGAGAGGGGAGGAGAGGAGAGGCTGGAGAGGAGAAGAGAGGCTGGAGAGGAGAGGAGATGAAAGGCTGGAGAGAAGATGAGAGACTGGAGAGGAGAGGAGATGAGAGGCTGGGGAGGAGAGGAGATGAAAGGCTGGAGAGGAGAGGAGATGAGAGGCTGGAGAGGAGCTGAGAGGCTGGAGAGAAGAGATGAGAGGCTGGAGAGGAGATGAGAGGCTGGAGAGGAGTTTAAAGGGAAGAGGGGAGATGAGAAGAGATGAGAGGCTGGAGAGGAGAGGAGATGAGAGGCTGGAGAGGAGAGGAGATGAGAGGCTGGAGTGGAGAGGAGAGGCTGGAGAGGAGAGGCTGGAGAGGAGATGAGAGGCTGGAGAGGAGATGAGAGGCTGGAGAGGAGAGGAGATGAGAGGCTGGAGAGGAGATGAGAGGCTGGAGAGGAGAGTAGAGGAGAGGCTGGAGAGGAGAGGCTGGAGAGGTGAGGAGATGAGAGGCTAGAAAGGAGAGGAGAGACTGGAGAGGAGAGGAGATGAGAGGCTGGAGAGGAGAGGAGATGAGAGGCTGGAGAGGAGATGAGAGGCTGGAGAGGAGAGGAGATGAGAGGCTGGAGAGGAGAGGAGATGAGAGGCTGGAGAGGAGAGGAGATGAGAGGCTGGAGAGGAGATGAGAGGCTGGAGAGGAGAGGAAATGAGAGGCTGGAGAGGAGATGAGAGACTGGAGAGGAGAGTAGATGAGAGGCTGGAGAGGAGAGGCGAGGAGATGAGAGGCTGGAGAGGAGAGGAGATGAGAGGAGATGAGAGGCTGGAGAGGAGATGAGAGGCTGGAGAGGAGAGGCTGGAGAGGCGAGGAGATGAGAGGCTGGAGAGGAGAGGAGATGAGAGGCTGGAGAGGAGAGGAGATGAGAAGCTGGAGAGGAGAGGAGATGAGAAGCTGGAGAGGAGAGGAGAGGCTGGAGAGGAGAGGAGATGACAGGCTGGAGAGGAGAGGAGATGAGAGGAAATGAGAGGCTGGAGAGGAGAGGAGATGAGAGGCTGGGGAGGAGAGGAGAGGCTGGAGAGGAGAGGAGGTGAGAGGAGATGAGAGGCTGGAGAGGAGAGGGAGGAGAGGAGAGGCTGGAAAGGAGAAGAGAGGAGATGAGAGGCTGGAGAGGAGAGGAGATGAGAGGCTGGAGAGGAGAGGAGATGAGAGGCTGGGGAGGATAGGAGATGGAAGGCTGGAGAGGAGAGGAGATGAGAGGCTGGAGAGGAGATGAGAGGCTGGAGAAGAGATGAGAGGCTGGATATGAGAGGGAGGTGAGGAGATGAGAGGAGATGAGAGGCTGGAGAGGAGAGGAGATGAGAGGCCGGAGAGGAAGGAGATGAGGGGCTGGAGAGGAGAGGAAAGGCTGGAGAGGAGAGGCTGGAGAGGAGAGGAGATGAGAGGCTGGATACGAGAGGAGAGTCTGGAGAAGAGACGCTGGAGTGGAGAGGAGATGAGAGGCTGGAGAGGAGATGAGAGGCTGGAGAGGAGAGATGATTAGAGGCTGTAGAGGAGAGGAGATGAGAGGCTGGAGAGGAGATGAGAGACTGGAGAGGAGATGAGAGGCTGGAAAGGAGAGGAGATGAGAGGCTGGAGAGGAGAGGAGATGATGACGCTGGGGAGGAGAGGAGATGAGAGTCTGAAGAGGAGAGGAGAGGCTGGAGAGGAGAGGCTGGAGAGGAGAGGAAATGAATGGCTTGAGAGGAGATGAGAGGCTGAAGAGGAGAGGAGATGAGAGGCTGGAGAGGAGAGGAGATGAGAGGCTGGAGAGCAGATGAGAGGCTGGAGAGGAGAGGAGAGGCTAGAGAGGAGATTAGAGGCTGGAGAGATGAGAGTAGAGGCTGGAGAGGAGAGGAGATGAGAGGCTGTAGAGGAGAGGAGATGAGAGGCTGGATGGGAGAGGAGATGAGAGGCTGGGGAGGAGAGGAGATGAGAGGCTGGAGAGGAGACGAGAGGCTGGAGAGGAGACGAGAGGCTGGAGAGGAGACAAGAGGAGATGAGAGGCTGGAGAGGAGAGGAGATGAGAGGAGAGGCTGGAGAGGAGAGGAAATGAGAGGCTGGAGAGGAGAGGAGATGAGAGGCTAGGGAGGAGAGTAGATGAGAGGCTGGAGAGGAGAGGAGATGAGAGGATGGAGAGGAGATGAGAGGCTGGAGAGGAGATGAGAGGCTGGAGAGGAGATGAGAGGCTGGAAAGGAGAGGAGATGAGAGATGAGAGGCTGGAGAGGAGATGAGATGAGAGGCTGGAGAGGAGAGGAGATGAGAGATGAGAGGCTGGAGAGGAGAGGAGATGAGAGGCTGGAGAGGAGATGAGAGGCTGGAGATGAGAGGAGAGAAGATGAGAGGAGATGAGAGGCTGGAGAGGAGAGGAGATGAGAGGCTGGAGAGGAAAGGCTGGAGAGTAGAGGCTGGAGAGGAGAGGAGATGAGAGGCTGGAGAGGAAATGATAGGCTGGAGAAGAGATGAGAGGCTGGAGAGGAGATGAGAGGCTGGGGAGGAGAAAAGATGAGAAGCTGGAGAAGAGAGGCAGGAGAGGAGAGGCTGGAGAGGAGATGAGAGGCTGTAAAGGAGACGCTGGAGAGGAGAGGAAATGAGAGGCAGGAGAGGAGATGAGAGGCTTGAAAGGAGAGGAGATGAGAGGCTGGAGAGGAGAGGAGATGAGAGGAGATGAGAGGCTGGAGAGGAGATGAGAGGCTGGAGAGGAGATGAGAGGCTGGAGTGGAGAAGAGAGGAGAGGCTGAAGAGGAGAGTAGAGGCTGGAGAGATGAGAGGTGAGGTTGGAGAGGAGAGGAGATGAGAGGCTGGAGAGGAGAGGAAACGAGAGGCTGGATGGGAGAGGAGATGAGAGGCTAAGGAGGAGAGGAGATGAGAGGCTGGAGAGGAGATGAGAGGCTGGAGAGGAGATGAGAGGCTGGAGAGGAGATGAGAGGCTGGAGAGGAGATGAGAGGCTGGAGAGAAGAGGATATGAGAGGAGATGAGAGGCTGGAGAGGAGAGGAGATGAGAAGAGAGGCTGGTGAAGAGAGGAGATGAGAGGCTGGAGAGGAGAAGAGAGGCTGGAGAGGGGAGGACAGGAGAGGCTGGAGAGTGGAGGCGAGGATAGGCTGGAGAGAAGAGAGGCTGGAGAGGAGAGGAGATGAAAGGCTGGAGAGAAGATGAGAGGCTGGAGAGGAGAGGAGATGAGAGGCTGGGGAGGAGAGGAGATGAGAGGCTGGAGATGAGAAGCGATGAGAGGCTGGAGAGGAGCTGAGAGGCTGGAGAGAAGAGATGAGAGGCTGGAGAGGAGAGGAGATGAAAGGGAGGAGGGGAGATGAGAAGAGATGAGAGGCTGGAGAGGAGAGGAGATGAGAGGCTGGAGAGAAGAGGAGATGAGAGGCTGGAGTGGAGAGGAGAGGCTGGAGAGGAGAGGCTGGAGAGGAGAGGCTGGAGAGGAGATGAGAGGCTGGAGAGGAGAGGAGATTAGAGGCTGGAGAGGAGAGGAGATGAGAGGCTGGAGAGGAGAGTAGAGGAGAGGCTGGAGAGGAGAGGCTGGAGAGGAGAGGAGATGAGAGGCTAGAAAGGAGAGGAGAGACTGGATAGGAGAGGAGATGAGAGGCTGGAGAGGAGAGGAGATGAGAGGCTGGACAGGATAAGTAATGATAGGAGATGAGAGGCTGGAGAGGAGATGAGAGGCTGGAGAGGAGAGGCGAGGAGATGAGAGGCTGGAGAGGAGAGGAGATGAGAGGAGATGAGAGGCTGGAGAGGAGATGAGAGGCTGGAGAGAAGAGGATATGAGAGGAGATGAGAGGCTGGAGAGGAGAGGAGATGAGAAGAGAGGCTGGAGAAGAGAGGAGATGAGAGGCTGGAGAGGAGAAGAGAGGCTGGAGAGGGGAGGACAGGAGAGGCTGGAGAGTGGAGGAGAGGATAGGCTGGAGAGAAGAGAGGCTGGAGAGGAGAGGAGATGAAAGGCTGGAGAGAAGATGAGAGGCTGGAGAGGAGAGGAGATGAGAGGCTGGGGAGGAGAGGAGATGAGAGGCTGGAGATGAGAAGCGATGAGAGGCTGGAGAGGAGCTGAGAGGCTGGAGAGAAGAGATGAGAGGCTGGAGAGGAGAGGAGATGAAAGGGAGGAGGGGAGATGAGAAGAGATGAGAGGCTGGAGAGGAGAGGAGATGAGAGGCTGGAGAGAAGAGGAGATGAGAGGCTGGATTGGAGAGGAGAGGCTGGAGAGGAGAGGCTGGAGAGGAGATGAGAGGCTGGAGAGGAGATTAGAGGCTGGAGAGGAGAGGAGATGAGAGGCTGGAGAGGAGAGTAGAGGAGAGGCTGGAGAGGAGAGGCTGGAGAGGAGAGGAGATGAGAGGCTAGAAAGGAGAGGAGAGACTGGATAGGAGAGGAGATCAGAGGCTGGAGAGGAGAGGAGATGAGAGGCTGAAGAGGAGATGAGAGGCTGGAGAGGAGAGGAGATGAGAGGCTGGAGAGGAGAGGAGATGAGAGGCTGGAGAGGAGAGGAGATGAGAGGCTGGAGAGGAGATGAGAGGCTGGAGAGGAGATGAGAGGCTGGAGAGGAGAGTAGATGAGAGGCTGGACAGGATAAGTAATGATAGGAGATGAGAGGCTGGAGAGGAGACGAGAGGCTGGAGAGGAGAGGCTGGAGAGGAGAGGAGATGAGAGGAGATGAGAGGCTGGAGAGGAGATGAGAGGCTGGAGAGAAGAGGCTGGAGAGGCGAGGAGATGAGAGGCTGGAGAGGAGAGGAGATGAGAAGCTGGAGAGGAGAGGCTGGAGAGGAGAACAGATGACAGGCTGGAGAGGAGAGGAGATGAGAGGAGATGAGAGGCTGGAGAGGAGAGGAGAGGCTGGAGAGGAGAGGAGATAAGAGGCTGGAGAGCAGATGAGAGGCTGGAGAGGAGATGAGAGGCTGGAGAGGATAGGAGATGAGAGGAGATGAGAGGCTGGAGAGGAGATGAGAGGTGAGGCTGGAGAGGAGAGGAGAGGCTGGAGAGGAGAGGAGAGGTTGGAGGGGAGGAGAGGTTGGAGAGGGGAGGAGAGGAGAGGTTGGAGAGGGGAGGAGAGGAGAGGCTGGAGAGGAGAGGAGAGGAGAGGCTGGAGAGAAGATGAGAGGCTGGAGAGGAGAGGAGATGAGAGGCTGGGGAGGAGAGGAGATGAGAGGCTGGAGAGGAGATGAGAGGCTGGAGAGGAGAGGAGATGAGAGGGAGGAGAGGAGATGAGAGGAGATGAGAGGCTGGAGAGGAGAGGAGATGAGAGGCTGGAGAGGAGATAAGAGGCTGGAGAGGAGATGAGAGGCTGGAGAGGAGATGAGAGGCTGGAGAGGAGAGGCGATGAGAGGAGATGAGAGGCTGGAGAGGAGATGAGAGGTGAGGCTGGAGAGGAGAGGAGAGGCTGGAGAGGAGAGGAGAGGTTGGAGAGGGAAGGAGAGGCTGGAGAGGGGAGGAGAGGAGAGGTTGGAGAGGGGAGGAGAGGAGAGGCTGGAGAGGAGAGGAGATGCGAGGCTGGAGAGAAGATGAGAGGCTGGAGAGGAGAGGAGATAAGAGGCTGGGGAGGAGAGGAGATGAGAGGCTGGAGAGGAGATGAGAGGCTGGAGAGGGGATGAGAGGCTGGAGAGGAAAGGAGATGAGAGGCTGGAGAGAAGCTGAGAGGCTGGAGAGGAGAGGAGATGAGAGGCTGGGGAGGAGAGGAGATGAGAGGGAGGAGAGGAGATGAGAGGCTGGAGAGGAGAATTTTTTGTTTTTTTAATCATAGCATTAAAAGCTATATTGCTTTGCTATGTAAAATAATTATATTTACCGGTGGATACCGGTGACTATAGTTACACTTTTCCCCCTCCTCCATAACAGCTCATTGAGCTGTTCTGGGTGACAGGGAAATATGGTGAGTGATGGCTGGCTATTAAGGGGTGGAAGGAGGCCAGTTTTTTTTTTTTTTTTTTTTTTAAATCATAGCATTTAAAGCTATATTGCTTTGCTATGTAAAATAATTATATTTACCGGTGGCTACCGGTGACTATAGTTACACTTTTCCCCCTCCTCCATAACAGCTCATTGAGCTGTTCTGGGTGACAGGGAAATATGGTGAGTGATGGCTGGCTATTAAGGGGTGGAAGGAGGCCAGTTTTTTTTTTTTTTTTTTTTAAATCATAGCATTTAAAGCTATATTGCTTTGCTATGTAAAATAATTATATTTACCGGTGGCTACCGGTGACTATAGTTACACTTTTCCCCCTCCTCCATAACAACTCATTGAGCTGTTCTGGGTGACAGGGAAATATGGTGAGTGATGGCTGGCTATTAAGGGGTGGAAGGAGGCCAGTTTTTTTTTTGTTTTTTTTTTTTAAATCATAGCATTTAAAGCTATATTGCTTTGCTATGTAAAATAATTATATTTACCGGTGGCTACCGGTGACTATAGTTACACTTTTCCCCCTCCTCCATAACAACTCATTGAGCTGTTCTGGGTGACAGGGAAATATGGTGAGTGATGGCTGGCTATTAAGGGGTGGAAGGAGGCCAGTTTTTTTTTTTTTTTTTTTTTTTTTTTTTTTAAATCATAGCATTTAAAGCAATATTGCTTTGCTATGTAAAATAATTATATTTACCGGTGGCTACCGGTGACTATAGTTACACTTTTCCCCCTCCTCCATAACAACTCATTGAGCTGTTCTGGGTGACAGGGAAATATGGTGAGTGATGGCTGGCTATTAAGGGGTGGGAGGAGGCCAGTTTTTTTTTTTTTTTTTAATCATAGCATTTAAAGCTATATTGCTTTGCTATGTAAAATAATTATATTTACCGGTGGCTACCGGTGACCATAGTTACACTTTTCCCCCTCCTCCATAACAACTCATTGAGCTGTTCTGGGTGATGGGGAAATATGGCGAGTGATGGCTGGCTATTAAGGGGTGGAGGAGGCCAGTTTTTTTTTTTTTGTAAATTCATAGCATTTAAAGCTACATTGCTTTGCTATGTAAATTAATTATATTTCCTGGAGGCTACTGGTGACTATAGTTACACTTTTCCCCCTCCTCCATAACAACTCATTGAGCTGTCCTGGATGACGGGGAAATATGGTGAGTGATGGCTGGCTATTAACCCCTTAAGCCCGAGGGTGGTTTGCACTTTAATGATCGGGCCAATTTTTACAATTCTGACCACTGTCCCTTTATGAGGTTATAACTCTGGAACGCTTTAACGGATCTTGGCGATTCTGACACTGTTTTCTCATGACATATTGTTCTTCATGATAATGGTAAAAATTTATTTGCTATAACTTGCGTTTATTTGTGAAAAAAACGAATATTTGGTGAAAAGTTTGAAAATTTTGCAATTTTCCAACTTTGAATTTTTATGCCCTTAAATCACAGACATATGGCATGCAAAATACTTAATAACTAACATTTCCCACATGTCTACTTTACATCAGCACAATTTTGGAACCAAAATTTTTTTTTGTGACGGAGTTATAAGGGTTAAAAGTTGACCAGCAATTTCTCATTTTTACAACACCATTTTTTTTTAGGGACCACATCTCATTTGAAGTCATTTTGAGGGGTCTATATGATAGAAAATACCCAAGTGTGACACCATTCTAAAAACTGCACCCCTCAAGGTACTCAAAACCACTTTCAAGAAGTTTATTAACCCTTCAGGTGTTTCACAGGAATTTTTGGAATGTTTAAATAAAAATGAACATTTAACTTTTTTTCACACAAAATTTATTTCAGCTCCAATTTGTTTTATTTTACCAAGGGTAACAGGAGAAAATAGACCACGAAAGTTGTAGCACAATTTGTGCTGAATACGCTGATACCCCATATGTGGGGGTAAACCACTGTTTGGGCACATGGCAGAGCTCGGAAGAAAGGAGCGCCATTTGACTTTTCAATGCAAAATTGACTGGAATTGAGATGGGACGCCATGTTGCGTTTGGAGAGCCCATGATGTGCCTAAACATTGAAACCCCCCACAAGTGACACCATTTTGGAAAGTAGACCCCTTACGGAACTTATCTAGATGTGTGTTGAGCACTTTGACCCAACAAGTGCTTCACAGAGGTTTATAATGCAGAGCCGTAAAAATAAAAAATCATATTTTTTCACAAAAATGATCTTTTCGCCCCCATTTTTTTTATTTCCCCAAGGGTAAGAGAAGAAATTAGACCACAAAAGTTGTTGTGCAATTTGTCCTGAGTACGACGATACCCCATATGTGGGGGTAAACCACTGTTTGGGCACATAGCAGAGCTCAGAAGGGAAGGAGCGCTATTTTACTTTTCAATGCAAAATTGACTGGAATTAAGATGGGATGTATCATGAGTCCCAATGGCAGGGACTTAGGGAAAAACGGACTAGCTCTAGGATGATGGAATCTCAGATGACCGCGATACTGAACCTAACACACAACTAATAATAGCCGGGGGGCGTGCCTACGTTTTATCCCTAGACGTCTCGCACCAGCCGGAGATCTAGCTACCCCTAGTAGAGGAATACACAGACCTGGCTTGCCTCCAGGGAAACCCCAAAAGTGATAGTAGCCCCCCACATATAATAACGGGTAGGTAAGAGGAAAACACATACGTAGTATGAATATAGGTTCAGCAAAGAGAGGCCCTCTGACTAGATAGCAGAAAATACAAAAGAGGACTTCGCGGTCACCTCAAAACCCTAACAAGCCATCCTGAAATTACTTTAACTCCGATATCAACTCATGACACCGGAGTAGTAATTTCAGATCACTAGAGCTTCCAGCAGCAAGAGTATATAAATGCGTGCTGGACAAATAAACACAAAAAATGCAGAAGATCCAACTTAGCTGAATTGCAGACTTGGAGCAGGTAGCAAGCAACAGAGGTACTCTGGTAACATTGATTGCTGGCACTAGAATGACTGAAAAGCCAGACTAAATAGGAAACTCCCAATTCCTGATGGGAACAGGTGCACTGGAAATAAAAGACAAAAGTAAGCCAGTACCACCAGTAGCCACCAGAGGGAGCCAAAAACAGAATTCACAACAGGGATGCCATGTTGCGTTTGGAGAGCCCCTGAATTGCCTAAACATTAAACCCCCCCACAAGTGACACCATTTTGAAAAGTAGACCCCCTAAGGAACTTATCTAGATATGTTGTGAGAACTTTGAACCCCCAAGTGTTTCACTACAGTTTATAACGCAGAGCCATGAAAATAAAAATTCTTTTTTTTTTTTCACAAAAATGATTTTTTAGCCCCCAGTTTTGTATTTTCACAAGGGTATCAGGATAAATTGGACCCCAAAAGTTGTTGTCCAATTTGTCCTGAGTACGCTGATACCCCATATGTGGGGGGAACCACTGTTTGGGCGCATGACAGAGCTCGGAAGGGAAGGAGCGCCATTTGGAATGCAGACTTAAATGGATTGGTCTGCAGGCGTCACGTTGCATTTGCAGAGCCCCTGATGTACCCAAACAGTACAACAGTCCGTGACCGCTCCTGGCACATAGTGCCGGATGTCAGCTGCGATATGCAGCTGACACCCGGCCGCGATCGGCGGCGCTCCCCCCGTGAGCGCGGCCGATCGCGTATGACGTACTATCCCGTCACTGGGAATTAAGTCCCAGGTCACCTTGACGGGATAGTACGTCATATGGGATTAAGGGGTTAAGGGGTGGAGGAGGCCAGTTTTTTTTTTTTTTTTTAAATCATAGCATTTAAAGCTATATTGCTTAGCTATGTAAAATAATTATATTTACCAGTGGCTACCGGTGACTATAGTTACACTTTTCCCCCTCCTCCATAACAACTCATTGAGCTGTCCTGGATGACGGGGAAATATGGTGAGTGATGGCTGGCTATTAAGGGGTGGAGGAGGCCAGTTTTTTTTTTTTAAATCATAGCATTTAAAGCTACATTGCTTTGCTATGTAAAATAATTATATTTACCGGTGGCTACCGGTGACTATAGTTACACTTTACCCCCTCCTCCATAACAACTCATTGAGCTGTCCTGGATGACGGGGAAATATGGTGAGTGATGGCTGGCTATTAAGGGGTGGAGGAGGCCAGTTGTTTTTTTTTTTAATAATAGCATTTAAAGCTACATTGCTTTGCTATGTAAAATAATTATATTTACCGGAGGTTACCGGTGACTATAGTTACACTTTTCCCCCTCCTCCATAACAACTCATTGAGCTGTTCTGGGTGACAGGGAAATATGGTGAGTGATGGCTGGCTATTAAGGGGTGGAGGAGGCCAGTTGTTTTTTTTTTTTTTAAATAATAGCATTTAAAGCTACATTGCTTTGCTATGTAAAATAATTATATTTACCGGAGGCTACCGGTGACTATAGTTACACTTTTCCCCCTCCTCCATAACAACTCATTGAGCTGTTCTGGGTGACGGGGAAATATGGCGAGTGATGGCTGGCTATTGAGGGGTGGAGGAGGCCAGTTTTTTTTTTTTTTAAATCATAGCATTTAAAGCTACATTGCTTTGCTATGTAAATTAATTATATTTACCGGTGGCTACCGGTGACTATAGTTACACTTTTCCCCCTCCTCCATAACAACTCATTGAGCTGTCCTGGATGACGGGGAAATATGGAGAGTGATGGCTGGCTATTGAGGGGTGGAGGAGGCCAGTTTTTTTTTTAAATCATAGCATTTAAAGCTATATTGCTTTGCTATGTAAAATAATTATATTTACCGGAGGCTACCGGTGACTATAGTTACACTTTTCTCCCTCCTCCATTACAACTCATTGAGCTATCATGAGCGATGGGGAAATATGGTGAGTGGTGGCCCAAGCAGCTTGGATTTAGTGCCTTTCCACTCTTCCTCCAGACTCTGGGACCTTTTCTTTCCAAGGTCTAGTGTGAAGTATCCACAATCAATGATCGCTTTGGGAAACTGGTCATCTCCTGGTATAGGTCCACTGTGTTTTATGAGGACCAAAGTCAGCGCAGCCGTCTACCAGGAAATTGTAAAGCACTTCATGCTTCCCTCTGCCGACAAGCTTTTAGGAGAAAATTAACTTTTTGATGATATTCTAATTTTGTATGATGCACCTGTAGTATACAGGTAATACTGTGATCAGCAGTGCCATTATACACATGATGACCTTAAATCAGAGAGTTATGTCATATAAAATAGTTAATAAATTACATTTCCCACATGTCTACTTAACATAAGCACAATTTTGGACACTTTTTTTGTTAGGAAGTTAAAAAGGTTAAAAGTTGACCAGAGATTTCTCATGTTTCCAACAAAATTTACAAAATCATTTTTTTTGGGACCACAGAGCTCAGAAAGGAAGGGGCATTTTATATTTGGGAGTGCAGAATTTGCTGGATTTCTTCTGTGTGACGAGGAGCCATTTTGCTTTTCAAAAGCCTTTGTACTACCAGTAATGTGGTAGCCTCCTATATTTCCATTGAGAGATTAAGGAACTGAGTGGGGACTTTTTTTGTGGATTGATTTGACGCTTTTGTTGGGAACATTTTACATAACTTTTGGGATCACATTTATTCGGAGCTCTACGCTTACATTTGTGTTTCCATCTAAATCTCTGAGTGACGTAACTCAGATGAAACCCCTGAGGGATCCATTCACTTTAAAGAGGAAGCAGAATTACTCTGGACTTCATCTGGCCTCTAATAAGCGGAGTACTTCTTTTCAGAGGTGTACAAAACTTTGGCTGATGGCACTTTTATGCACACTTAAAAAGACGGACACCACTGGATCATAGGCCAGACAGTGTCCACAGTGCCTCCATCTGCCTCATTGTAGGGAATCATCCATCATAGATTCCATCTGACTGATGTATTTCAGAGCTTTACACGAAAACCCCGGTGTAAGGGCTCAGTGCAGTGCACAGGATAAATGGGAGCTGAGCCCTACTGTGATCTGTGGGAGGCAGAATGAACAAAACAGTAGGCGAAGAAATGGCTTGATTTATTTTTTACACCATTCCTCGTGTAGTATAAGTGACAAGATGACTTTATTCTCCTGATCGGTGCGATTACAGCGATAGCAGATTTATATTGGGTTTTTATGTTTGGCTGCTGTCACAGACTAAAATATAATTTTTCCACATTTCTGCTGACAGATTCATTTGATGGCTTGTTTTTCGTGGGACAAGTTGATGTTTTTATTAGAACCATATTTGGCACATTACATATTTTAATAGATTTCTATTCCGATTTTTGTGAGGCAGAATGAACAAAAACCAACAATTCAGGAATTAGTATTTTTTTAATGTCGTTCTGCGTGTGGTAAATTGATAAAGCAGGTTTATTCTTCAGGTCAGTGCGATTACAGTTATGCCTCATTTATACAGTTTCTTTGCTTGTTGGTTCTTTTACGCAATAAAAACTTTTATTAAAAAAAATATTATTTTTGCATTATTCTGAGAGCTATAACTTTTTTATTTTTCTACTGATAGAGCTGTATGTAAGATAAGATTAGATAAGATGGGGTAGGGTGGGAGCTAAAGGAGTGGTGGAGGGAGGACGGGGCAGGGGCCTTATTATTAGTGTTTACTGTTTTGCACTACATGCACTACATCATATGTGCTGTTTGGGGGGCTGAAAGGGAGGTAGGGGGCTTATTATTCTTACAGCCAGGGGTCTTATTATAAGCCCAGCCTGTGAGTATAACAAGCCCCCATACAGTATCCACAACATGAGTTGTGTTATATTTAATACTGCTATAGTAAGCAACTTATTATTATTATTATAAAGTTATTAAAGATCTCCTGACCAGTGATACAGACCGCTTGCAGCGGCTCTAGTGTCCCAGCCAGGTTTGTTCCCACGGTCAGTAAATGCTGCATGTTGGACACTGTGTACTTGTGCAGTGTCCAACCTGCAGCGTCCTCCAGATGTTACAGCATAGTGGATGGGATTCCAAGAAATGCCATGTCCACTATGCGTGCACCGAGACCCGAGGAAACGGACATTTGCTGCCTGCCAATTCCTGAACTTCTGCACATACCCAAAAGCTGCGACATTTCAGTGAAAATCATACTAATAGCTGCTGGGGAGCGAGCAGCGCTGTGCACTAGTCCTACAGACAGGTCTCTGGTGGCTTCTCTCCAGCTGCTGACAGTGACTGACGTGTCTCTGTTATACGCTCACGTAGGATGACATTTGTCAGTCACTGTCACCGGCGGGGAGAAGCCGCCAGGGACCTGACTGTAGGACTAGTGCACAGCATCGCACTGTCACCGGGCGGGGAGAAGCTGCCAGGCATCTGTCTGTAGGACTAGTACACAGCGCCGCACTGTCAGCGGGTGGGGAGAAGCCGCCAGGGACCCGTCTGTAGGACTAGTGCACAGCACCGCACTGTCAGCGGGTGGGGAGAAGCTGCCAGGGACCTGTCTGTAGGACTAGTGCACAGCGCCGCACTGTCTGCGGGTGGGAAGAAGCCGCCAGGGACCTGTCTGTAGGATTAGTGCATAGTGCTGATCGCTCCCCAGCGGCTAGCGGCTATTAGTATGTTTTTCTCTGAAACGCCTCAGCTTTATCGAGACAAACATACCTGGTGAAATATTACAGCTGGGGCATGATACATGCTGCACATAGTTTGAGCAGCTTGCATCACCTGTCAGGCTTCCTTTAAAGGGGTAGTCCAGACTACTGGAGACTACTATAGAGGCTAATATAAAGTGTGAGGGCCAATATATAGTATTGGGGCTACTGTGGGGGTCATTATATTGTGTTTGATGGAGCAGTGGGCCCATCAGACTGTGTATAGGGCAGCTGTGGACCCACCCTGCTATGTATAGGGCAGCTGTAGGACCTTCATACTGTGCATAGAGGAGCTGTGGACTCATCATACTGTGCATAGGGAACATGTGGGCCCATAATACTGTGTATAGTGGAGCTGTGGGCCACTCATACTGTATTTAGGGGAGCTGTAGGGGAAATATACGGTGTATAGTGGAGCTGTGGGTCACTCATACTGTGTATAGAGGAGCTGTACATTTTGGGGACTCGGGACAATATTAAATGTTATGTGGGCGCTTAAAAAGCATTATTGTTTTTGGGGCACTCAGAGTTTTGTGACTGTCAAAGGTGGCATTATCAGTAGGATGAGGAGTTTGTGCAGGCAGGGAATAGATGGGACCGGTGCTGGAAAAGAGAGAAATCATATGTGTCATTGTTGTAACCTCTGCAGCTGAGTCCTGGCTGGAGAAGTTGTGTCGGTCTGGGCCAGGTGGAAAAGACGGGAAAAGTGAATGTTTTCATCAGAAAGAACATCAGCTGTAAGTCACTTTTTATAACTGTAGTGTAATCTCCGGTATGTTCTGCAGTAGTGGTACTACTAGGCACTACTAGGACAACCCCTTCTTGACCTAAATTTTTGGCCACAATAACATAAAAATGCTTATACTCACCTCTCGTGCCGGTGCTGTTACCGTGGTTTCGGCACTCGCTCTCCCTTGATCTCCTGTGCTTTTGTTGTGACACATGGCGTCACTTCCCCACCTTCAGACTAATTGAACACGTATAGGAAGTCTGGGCAGCAGCTGCTCTTTGACTTCCTCTTCAAGTTCAATTGACAGAAGGCGGAGACAGTGATGCCAGCGCTGACTGGGTGCTGGGGTCACGTGTCACAACAACAGCACTTGAGACCCGGGTAGAGTGAGGGCCAACACCGCGGGAATGGCGCCCACATGGTAGGTGAGTATAAGTTTGCTTTTAATTTATTTGGGGCCAAGTGTGGGCTATGACAAGGAGTTGTCCAAGTAGTGGACAACTTCTTTAACATGGGGCTCCTGTATCCTGCTTGCACGCCTGCATCCTCCTTCATCATGTCCCAAGGTATTATCATTATATAGCCACTTGTATCTATTATTGTCCACCTTGGGTTTTTCTTGCTTACATGAAAATCCTATCTGTATGCATTCGAGCACTTTAGTCACAGTGTCAGACCATTGCGTCTGACCCCATTGATTTTAATGAGGTATTACCTCTATGGCATTGTGACTTCTGTGCTTACCATTTACTTATTTTGGCAGGCGTTGCTTCAGGACATGTGTTTTTCTTACCAGTGCATCTTTACCATCCTCTTGCACTGGCTTTAGGGTTGAGCGAAATGGATCGGTCATTTTCATAAGTCGCTGACATTTGGCAAAGTCGGGTTTCATGAAGCCCGACCCGATCCCAGTGTGGGATCAACCATGCAGTACGCGATCTTCGCGCCAAAGTCGCGGTTCATATGACGCATTCAGCGCCATTTCTCAGCCAATGAAGATGGACGCAGAGTGTGGGCAGCGTGATGACATAGGTCTCAGTCCCCACCATCTTAGAGAAGGGCGTTACAGTGATTGGCTTTCTGCGGCGTCACAGGGGTTATAAAGGGGCGTTCCCGCCGACCGCCATCTTACTGCTGCCGAGCTGAGCATAGGGAGAGGTTGCTGCCGCTTCGTCAGAAGCAGGGATAGTGTTAGGCAGGGTACATTAACCCCCAAACCGCTTGTGCTGTAGCAATTTCCACTGTCCAACACCACCTTTTCTTTGCAGGGACAGTGGAGGCTAGATTTTTCTTCATCAGCTCTGTAGCTTATTTTGCTGCCCTAGAAGGCAGCTGCATTGCTGTTTGTACGCCGCTGTGCAAACCAACTGCTTTTTTCAAAGCACAAATCCTGTTGCTCCTTCCTTTCTCCCATATAAAAAAAGGGAGAATAATATTGCCAAATCTGTGCATCTGTGCCAGTCCTGTCTGTGGTATCTGTCAGACATTTTCTGCCACAGAAACTATACTGTAATACAGTGGGCCTGATTTATTCAGCACTCACCCACACATAAAACGGGAGATTTATATTCACAACAAGTTAACATACACCTTCTACCTTGTAACCTTCAATAAAATGAACCAATCATGATTTCTAATTATTTTGCCCCACCTTCCCCTGCTGACACCTAGCTTTCCTGTAAAAAGATCTTGCTTTTGGACTCGTCTTACTGAATGCTCCAATTTCTCCATTTCAAGCTGCTGTATGTCCACTATAGGCCATTTTTACACGTCCCTAAATGGGCTGACTCCCCCCACGGGGCCGTGGGCACCACTTGGCGCAAGCACCCGTGCGAGTGCCGTTTGGCTGAACAGGTGGGTGTGCCCACTTTTGGGCGACGGCACTGGCACAGGGTCCCTACATAGTACAATGAAGTGTCTCTGGCGGTGGTGGTGCACACCCAACGTCAGACACACCGTCGTAACATGAGGGGCCCTGGGCCAGTACCGCCGCCCACGAGAGAGTGTTCCGCCCCAAGCTCAAACTGCTCTACCACTTGCAAAATTACCTCTCACTACTCCACCACTGTTTAGTCTGTGCTGTTAAATCCTTCAATGGCACTGCCAATACCAATTTGTTGACATTTGTTGACATGATTGATGCCAGTAAAAATATTCAGGGGCCCTGTCCTACATTTACACCACTTAATACTTTGCGCCAGCTACCACTGTCTGCAAGTCAGCAGAGGAGCCCACCCCTGTACCTAGGTATGCCACCTGTTGATTTGTGAAATTTTTTTTTGCCAGACATTAACCTCACTTTATTATTTTGGCCTACTAACTCTGTCTGACTCTCCTTACAGTTGTCCTCCACTGAACAAAGCTAGGCCGCCTGCGTACTCCTGTAACCAATTTTTAACTGCATTTTGCCTATTACTTTTTGGGCCCTATTAACTGTGTCTGCCCCTCGGTGCAATCGTCCTCCGCTGATGACACCAATGCTGCCTGTGTACCCCTGTAACCATTTTAAAACTGCATAGAGCCATCTTTTTTATTTTAGGCCTAGGAAGTCTTTCTGCGGTCCCACCTTGCAATCGTCCTCCGCCAACCACACCAATGCTGCCTGTGTACCCCTGTAGCCTAATTTAAACTGCATAGAGCCTGCTTTTTTATTTTAGGTCTAGGAAGTCTGTCTGCGGTCCCACCTTGCAATCGTCCTCCGCCGACCACACCAATGCTGCCTGTGTACCCCTGTATCCTAATTTAAACTGCATAGAGCCTGCTTTTTTATTTTAGGTCTAGGAAGTCTGTCTGCGGTCCCACCTTGCAATCGTCCTCCGCCGACCACACCAATGCTGCCTGTGTACCCCTGTAACCAATTTAAAACTGCATAGAGCCAACTTTTTTATTTTAGGCCTAGGAAGTCTGTCTACGGTCCCACCTTGCAATCATCCTCCGCCGACCACACCAATGCTGCCTGTGTACCCCTGTAACCAATTTAAAACTGCATAGAGCCAACTTTTTTATTTAACACATACTACCTTTGTCTGTCTGCACCACTCAATCCCGCTGTCCTCCACTGAAAAAGTTGAGCAATCTTCAGGCTTTCGGCCTGTATTTAGAATTTAAAACTGCATTTGGGCTTCTAGTTTGGGTGGGCCTAGTAACGGTGTCTGCCGCGCCTTGGTGTCCTCCTGCGCTTTTCTCCTGAGCTTCACTCTTCAGGCTCTCATTAAGTACCAGTTGTTAATGTAACACTGCAGTTGGCCTACTAGTTTGGTTGGGGCCTAGTAACGGTGTCTGCCGCTCCTGGGTTTTCTCCTGTTTGGTTTTCCTGAGCTTAATTCTTCAGGCTTTCGTCCTACATTTTAAATATTAAACTGCATTTGGGCTACTAGTTTGGGTGGGGCCTACTAACGGTGTCTGCCGCTCCAAGGTGTTCTCCAGGTTTACTTGCCTGAGCTTCAACCTTCAGGCTCTCATTAAGTAGTTGTTAATGTAACACTGCAGTTGGCCTACTAGTTTGGTTGGGGCCTAGTAACGGTGTCTGCCGCTCCTGGGTTTCCTCCTGTTTGGTTTTCCTGAGCTTCAATCTTCAGGCTTTCATCCTACATTTTAAATATTAAACTGCATTTGGGCTACTAGTTTGGGTGGGGCCTACTAACGGTGTCTGCCGCTCCAAGGTGTTCTCCAGGTTTACTTGCCTGAGCTTCAACCTTCAGGCTCTCATTAAGTAGTTGTTAATGTAACACTGCAGTTGGCCTACTAGTTTGGTTGGGGCCTAGTTACGGTGTCTGCCGCTCCGGGGTTTTCTCCTGTTTGGTTTTCTTGAGCTTCAACCTTCAGGCTCTCATTAAGTAGTTGTTAATGTAACACTGCAGTTGGCCTACTAGTTTGGTTGGGGCCTAGTAACGGTGTCTGCTGCTGCTTGGTGTTCTCCTCCACTTTACAAAGCTGAGCTTCAATCTTCAGGCTTTCGGCCTATATCAGATAATAAACTGCATTTGGGCTACTAGTTTGGTTGGGCCTACTAACGGTGTCTGCCGCGCCTTGGTGTTCTCCTGTGCTTTTCTCCTGAGCTTCACTCTTCAGGCTTTCGGTCTGTATTTAGAATTTTAAACTGCATTTGGGCTACTAGTTTGGGTGGGCCTACTAACGGTGTCTGCCGCTCCTTGCTGTTCTCCTCCTCCCCTGACGAAGCCACTGCTCAGTGGCGACACGCGTTGGGTGCCTCTGTCCGCACCTCTTTCTCTTACAGGGCACACATGTCGTAGCCACCTGGCCTGACCCTGCATCACATAGGCACTCCGGGGACATGACAGTCTTTGGCTGTTTTCTATTCCAGGCGTTTTGTTGCATGCCAGATGTATATGGGTTAGTATACCCACCGGTATATTGGTTTATATTAGTTTGTACTAAACCTGTGATTTTGCCCTTTACGCCCCACACGGGTATCTATCTGCCCTGCATATTAATACGTCCCTTGTGGCATTGATGGTATTGTTTATTTATGGTGCTTTATAGGATTATCTTTTGAGACTGGCCAGGGTGTAATCATATATTTGTGCCATTCAGGTATTATTGTACTACTGACATGTGAATCATACCCTGCATAGGGAGGTGCGGTTCTTTGCCTTATTACAGGCTTTGTGTTAACATGGGGGTATTGTTTATCCCTCTGTTGTTTTAAATGCTTTTAGTGTGTTTTGTTTCCTGCATATATGTTTAATAAAGCTGTATTTATTTATTTTTACTAGTGGTGACTCCCGTTTATAAGGCCTACCTTTTTCTCTTAGTATATACATGGCCTACTAACGGTGTCTGCCGCGCCTTGGTGTTCTCCTGTGCTTTTCTCCTGAGCTTCACTCTTCAGGCTTTCAACCTGTATTTAGAATTTTAAACTGCATTTGGGCTACTAGTTTGGGTGGGCCTACTAACGGTGTCTGCCGCTCCTTGCTGTTCTCCTCCACTGAACAAAGCAGTGCCGCCTGTTTACTATTGCTACCAATTTTGAACTGCATTTAGCCTAGTTACTTATTTGGGCCTACTCACTGTGTCAGCCTCTCATTACAGTTGTCCTCCACTGAACAAAGCAATGCCACCTGGTTAGTCCTGTTACCATTTTTGAACTGTATTTAGCCTAGTTACTTATTTGGGCCTACTCACTGTGTCAGCCTCTCATTACAGTTGTCCTCCACTGAACAAAGCAATGCCACCTGGTTAGTCCTGTTACCAATTTTGAACTGCATTTAGTCCACTTTATTATTTGGACCTATATCTGTGTTTCCTCCTCATCCTGCCCATTGCCCAGCCAGTGCTAGATGAGTCTGCTGGTACATTGACCCAGACCACTACATTCCCTGTCATGATCTCCATGGCCAGAGAACTAGCATAAGCCTCTATAGGAACAAGCTCTTGGAAGATGTAACTATACTGACCATGAACTAAACCTACCGCATCATCTAGAAGTAGCCAGGTAGCATGTCCTACTTTTTATCCCTATATGCCCAGCGCCGGCCGGAGAACTAAATAATGCTAGCAGAGGGAAATATAAGACCTGACTCACCTCTAGAGAAATGCCCAAAAAAAAGGAGACAGAAGCCCCCCACATATATTGGCGGTGATATGAGATGAAACAACAAACGCAGCAGGAAAATAGTTTTAGCAAATTTGAGGTCCGCTTTCTAGATAGCAGAAGACAGAAAGCATACTTTCATGGTCAGTAGAAAACCCTAACAAAACACATCCAGAAATTACTTTAGGACTCTGGCATTAACTCATAATACCAGAGTGGCAATTCCTGATCAACAAGAGCTTTCCAGACACAGTAACGAAACTGCAGCTGTGAACTGGAACCAAAATACAAAAACAAAACATGGACGAATGCCCAACTTATCTAGTAGATGTCTGGGAGCAGGAACAAGCACAGAGAGGCTTCTGATAACATTGTTGACCGGCAAGCATCTAACAGAGAAGCCATATAGCGACACCCAGATCTAATCAGAACAGGTGAACAGGGAAGATGATGTCACAAGTTCAATTCCACCAGTAGCCACCGGGGGAGCCCAGAATCCAAATTCACAACAGTACCCCCCCCTCAAGGAGGGGGCACCGAACCCTCACCAGAACCACCAGGGCGATCAGGATGGGCCCTATGAAAGGCACGAACCAGATCAGAGGCATGAACATCAGATGCAGTGACCCAAGAATTATCCTCCTGGCCATATCCCTTCCACTTGACCAGATACTGGAGTCTCCGTCTGGAAACACGGGAGTCTAGGATTTTTTCCACAACGTACTCCAACTCACCCTCAACCAACACCGGAGCAGGAGGCTCAACGGAAGGCACAACCGGTGCCTCATACCTGCGCAATAACGACCGATGAAAAACGTTATGAATAGAAAAGGATGCAGGGAGGTCCAAACGGAAGGAAACAGGGTTAAGAATCTCCAATATTTTATACGGACCGATGAACCGAGGCTTAAACTTAGGAGATGAGACCCTCATAGGGACAAAACGAGAAGACAACCACACCAAATCTCCAACACAAAGCCGAGGACCAACACGACGGTGACGGTTGGCAAAAAGCTGAGTCTTCTCCTGGGACAACTTTAAATTGTCCATCACCTGCCCCCAGATATGATGCAATCTCTCCACCACCGTATCCACTCCAGGACAATCCGAGGATTCCATCTGACCGGAGGAAAATCGAGGATGGAACCCCGAATTACAGAAAAACGGGGAAACCAAGGTGGCAGAGCTGGCCCGATTATTGAGGGCGAACTCCGCCAATGGCAAAAAAGCAACCCAATCATCCTGGTCAGCAGACACAAAACACCTCAGATATGTCTCCAGGGTCTGATTAGTCCGCTCGGTCTGGCCATTAGTCTGAGGGTGAAAAGCAGACGAAAAAGACAAATCTATGCCCATCCTAGCACAAAATGCCCGCCAAAATCTAGACACAAATTGGGTTCCTCTGTCAGAAACGATATTCTCAGGAATACCATGCAAACGAACAACATTTTGAAAAAACAGGGGCACCAACTCGGAAGAAGAAGGCAATTTGGGCAGGGGAACCAAATGAACCATCTTAGAAAAACGGTCACACACCACCCAGATGACAGACATCTTCTGAGAAACAGGCAGATCTGAAATAAAATCCATCGAAATGTGTGTCCAAGGCCTCTTAGGAATAGGCAAGGGCAACAATAATCCACTAGCCCGAGAACAACAAGGCTTGGCCCGAGCACAAACGTCACAAGACTGCACAAAGCCTCGCACATCTCGTGACAGGGAAGGCCACCAGAAGGATCTTGCCACCAAATCCCTGGTACCAAAAATTCCAGGATGACCTGCCAACGCAGAAGAATGCACCTCAGAGATGACTTTACTGGTCCAATCATCAGGAACAAACAGCCTATCAGGCGGACAACGATCCGGTCTATCCGCCTGAAACTCCTGCAAGGCCCGCCGCAGGTCTGGAGAAACGGCTGACAAGATAACTCCCTCCTTAAGAATACCTGTGGGGTCAGAGTTGCCAGGTGAATCAGGCTCAAAACTCCTAGAAAGGGCATCCGCCTTAACATTCTTAGAACCTGGTAGGTACGATACCACAAAATTAAACCGAGAAAAAAATAATGACCAGCGCGCCTGTCTAGGATTCAGGCGCCTGGCGGTCTCAAGATAAATCAAATTTTTGTGGTCAGTCAATACCACCACCTGATGTCTGGCCCCCTCGAGCCAATGGCGCCACTCCTCAAACGCCCACTTCATGGCCAAAAGCTCCCGATTCCCAACATCATAATTCCGCTCAGCGGGCGAAAATTTACGGGAAAAGAAGGCACAAGGCCTCATCACGGCGCAGTCAGAACTTTTCTGCGACAACACTGCCCCAGCTCCGATCTCAGAAGCGTCGACCTCAACCTGAAAAGGAAGAGTCACATCAGGCTGACGCAACACAGGGGCAGAAGAAAAACAGCGCTTAAGCTCCTGAAAGGCCTCCACAGCATCAGGGGACCAATTAGCAACATCAGCACCCTGTCTAGTCAAATCGGTCAATGGCTTAACGACATCCGAAAAACCAGAAATAAATCGACGATAAAAGTTGGCAAAGCCCAAAAATTTCTGAAGACTTTTAAGAGAAGAGGGCTGCGTCCAATCACAAATAGCTTGAACCTTGACAGGATCCATCTCAATGGAAGAGGGAGAAAAAATATATCCCAAAAAGGAAATTCTCTGAACCCCAAAAACGCACTTAGAACCCTTGACACACAGAGAATTAGACCGCAAAACCTGAAAAACCCTCTTAACTTGCCGGACATGAGAGTCCCAGTCATCCGAAAAAATCAGAATATCATCCAGATACACTATCATAAATTTATCCAAAAAATCGCGGAAAATATCATGCATAAAGGACTGGAAGACTGAAGGGGCATTAGAAAGACCAAAAGGCATCACCAAATACTCAAAGTGGCCCTCGGGCGTATTAAATGCGGTTTTCCACTCATCCCCCTGCCTGATCCGCACCAAATTATACGCCCCACGGAGATCAATCTTAGAGAACCACTTGGCCCCCTTTATGCGAGCAAACAAATCAGTCAGCAACGGCAATGGGTATTGATATTTAACCGTGATTTTATTCAAAAGCCGATAATCAATACATGGTCTCAAAGAGCCGTCTTTTTTTGACACAAAGAAAAAACCGGCTCCTAAGGGAGATGACGATGGACGAATATGTCCCTTTTCCAAGGACTCCTTTATATATTCTCGCATAGCAGTATGTTCAGGCACAGACAGATTAAATAAACGACCCTTTGGGTATTTACTACCCGGAATTAAATCTATAGCACAATCGCACTCACGGTGCGGAGGTAGTGAACCAAGCTTGGGTTCTTCAAAGACGTCACGATAGTCAGACAGGAACTCAGGGATTTCAGAGGGGATAGATGATGAAATGGACACCAAAGGTACGTCCCCATGCGTCCCCTTACATCCCCAGCTCAACACAGACATAGCTCTCCAGTCAAGGACTGGGTTGTGAGACTGCAGCCATGGCAATCCCAGCACCAAATCCTCATGTAGATTATACAGCACTAGAAAACGAATAGTCTCCTGGTGATCCGGATTAATACACATAGTCACTTGTGTCCAGTATTGTGGTTTATTATTAGCCAATGGGGTGGAGTCAATCCCCTTCAGAGGAATAAGAGTTTCCAAAGGCTCTAAATCATACCCACAACGATTGGCAAAGGACCAATCCATAAGACTCAAAGCGGCGCCAGAGTCGATATAGGCGTCAGTAGTAATAGATGACAAAGAGCAAATCAGGGTCACAGACAAAATAAATTTAGACTGTAAAGTGCCAATGGAAACAGATTTATCAAGCTTTTTAGTACGTTTAGAGCATGCTGATATAACATGAGTAGAATCCCCACAATAGAAACACAACCCATTTTTCCGTCTAAAATTCTGCCTCTCGCTTCTGGACAGAATTCTATCACACTGCATGCTTTCTGGCGTCTTCTCAGTGGACACCGCCAGATGGTGCACTGGTTTGCGCTCCCGCAGACGCCTATCGATCTGAATGGCCATTGTCATGGACTCATTCAGACCCGCAGGCACAGGGAACCCCACCATAACATCCTTAATGGCATCAGAGAGACCCTCTCTGAAAGTAGCCGCCAAGGCACACTCATTCCACTGAGTAAGCACAGACCATTTACGGAATCTTTGGCAGTAAATTTCAGCTTCATCTTGCCCCTGCGATAGGGACATCAAAGTTTTTTCTGCCTGAAGTTCCAAATGAGGTTCCTCATACAGCAAGCCCAAGGCCAAAAAAAACGCATCCACATTGCGCAACGCAGGATCCCCTGGTGCCAATGCAAAAGCCCAGTCTTGAGGGTCGCCGCGGAGCAAGGAAATCACAATCCCAACCTGCTGTGCAGGGTCTCCAGCAGAACGAGATTTCAGGGACAAAAATAGCTTACAATTATTTCTAAAATTCTGAAAGCTAGATCTATTCCCTGAGAAGAATTCCGGCAAAGGAATTCTCGGCTCAGATACCGGAGCATGAATAATAAAATCTTGCAAATTTTGTACTTTCGTGGTGAGATTATTCAAACCTGCAGTTACACTCTGAAGATCCATTATTAACAGGTGAACACAAAGCCATTCAAAGATTATAAGGAGAGAGAAAAAAAAGAAAGACTGCAGCATAGACAGACTGGCAAGTGATCCAATTAAGAGCACAGAAAAAAAAAAAAAAAAAAAAAAAACTCTCAGCAGACTTCTTATTTCTCTCCTTTCTCAGCCAAGGATTTTAACCCTTTAGTGGGCCGGTCAAACTGTCATGATCTCCATGGCCAGAGAACTAGCATAAGCCTCTATAGGAACAAGCTCTTGGAAGATGTAACTATACTGACCATGAACTAAACCTACCGCATCATCTAGAAGTAGCCAGGTAGCATGTCCTACTTTTTATCCCTATATGCCCAGCGCCGGCCGGAGAACTAAATAATGCTAGCAGAGGGAAATATAAGACCTGACTCACCTCTAGAGAAATGCCCAAAAAAAAGGAGACAGAAGCCCCCCACATATATTGGCGGTGATATGAGATGAAACAACAAACGCAGCAGGAAAATAGTTTTAGCAAATTTGAGGTCCGCTTTCTAGATAGCAGAAGACAGAAAGCATACTTTCATGGTCAGTAGAAAACCCTAACAAAACACATCCAGAAATTACTTTAGGACTCTGGCATTAACTCATAATACCAGAGTGGCAATTCCTGATCAACAAGAGCTTTCCAGACACAGTAACGAAACTGCAGCTGTGAACTGGAACCAAAATACAAAAACAAAACATGGACGAATGCCCAACTTATCTAGTAGATGTCTGGGAGCAGGAACAAGCACAGAGAGGCTTCTGATAACATTGTTGACCGGCAAGCATCTAACAGAGAAGCCATATAGCGACACCCAGATCTAATCAGAACAGGTGAACAGGGAAGATGATGTCACAAGTTCAATTCCACCAGTAGCCACCGGGGGAGCCCAGAATCCAAATTCACAACAATTCCCCTTGCACGCTACACAGCCAGTATCTGACCCTGCTGAAAGTCAGGTTCCCCTTCCCGCATACTATACCACCTTACACGGGGACAAAGAGGAAGGTGCAGATGAAAGTGCACGTTCCTTCATCAGCTGGGGGGGCATACGCGTTGGCGACGTCACTGGCACAGGGCCCCTCATAGTACGCAAAAGTGTCGCTGCCGGTGGGAGGTGCCCCCGCCGTACAAACACACCGCCGTACTTTAAGGGGCCCTGTGCCAGTGGCAATGCGAACGAGTGCCCCCCCGCTTGCTCAGGATCACAGCACTTGCAAAGTTGAAATACTTGCCTCTCCCTGCTCCACCGCCATGACGTTGACCACGTTTCCTGGGCCCACTAAAAACTTGAACCAGCCCTACCCCCCACAACTTTAGGCAAATGACACCCAATTTCCAATGCCTAACTATTATTATAAAGTAAACTAGATTGTGGCCCGATTCTAACGCATCGGGTATTCTAGAATATGCATGTCCCCGTAGTATATGGACAATGATGATTCCAGAATTCGCGGCAGACTGTGCCTGTCGCTGATTGGTCGAGGCAACCTTTATGACATCATCGTCGCCATGGCAACCATTATGACATCTACATCGATACTGTGCCCGTCTCTGATTGGTCGAGGCCTGGCGGCCTCGACCAATCAGAGACGTGGGATTTCCAGGACAGACAGACAGACAGACAGACGGAAAGACCCTTAGACAATTATATATATAGATTAAGATTGACAAGCTTCAGTAACAAGAATGGATGCTTTTGCCATTAAAATGGGCACTGTAGGTGTTTTCCTGGCCTCCACTCACTGCCGACTATGCTTCCCCATTGACTTGCATTGGGTTTCGTGTTTCAGTCGATCCCCGACTTTTCGCGATAATCGGCCGATTTCACTCGACTCGACTTTTGAGATAGTCGGGTTTCGCGAAACCCGACTCGACCCTAAAAAAGTAAAAGTCGCTCAACCCTAACTGGCTTTTTTAGCTGTTGTTATTTGCTCACTTCAATGCCTTGTTTTTGTCTACTATTTTCTAATAAAATTTTGTATTGATTTATATTAAACCCCTACTTGTATGGATTTTGTATTAACACTTAACAGCTATATTATGAGTGATTTATCAATAGCCTTTTATTCACTCATTTATTCCATTTGTTAGTCGGTTTTCATCTTCTTTAGCATTCATCGTTGGAAAAATGTTCAAGGGGCTTCTAAAGGATTAAATACAGGAGTATATGACAGAAAATAATATGAGAATTGATCGTCAGCACAGATTTCTGAAAGACAAAAGATGGCAAACTAACATGATAAGTTTTTTATGAAAAGAGTAGAAACCTGGACAGAGGGGTAGCTGAGGATATCGTATTTTTAAACTTTGCAAATGCACTTGATACCGTACCACACAGATATCTAATGGGTAAATTAAAGTCTATAGGCTTAGAAAGTAAGGTTTGAAAACTGCCTAAAACAGTGGACTCAGAATGTTGTGGTCAATGACTACTACTTGAATAGGGTCTGATTCAAAGTGCAAAAACGGTTTCATTTAAAACCCACTCAAATGACAAAGGGGCGCTCTCTTTTCCCAGAAATAGAAAAGTTAAGTCTCCAGAGGAGAGAGGTCTTCTTTACCTTAAGATATATTTTTCTATGGAATAGGCTACCTCAGGAGCTATTCATATCCAGAACCGTCAATGGCTTCAAAAAAGGCTTGAATGCTTTTTTTTAGATAGATGCAGGTCTCAGAGGTCCCTCCGAGATCCATATTTATCACAAATATATGGCATATCCAATGAATATTTATGAATGTATGAAATGGAAGTGCTCTTGTTAAGTTCTGATGTTTGTCAAGAGACTCTAGAGCAATGTTCCTCCTCTACTTCTCTAACAATCCCATTCTTCTAGAAAGTGTAATACTGAAGTGCTTAGCTTTGCTTGTATTTCCTAACAACCAAAGCGAGGACCCAACTGTCTAAGCACCCCATAGTCTGATTTTATGACATTTATATAGAGATGAGCAAGCACTAAAATGATCGGATGCTAATTAATTGAACCAAGCAATTCCTAATGCTCGGATGTTCGTTTCCAGTAACGAGTATAATGGGAGTAAATGGGAAATCTGAGCATTTTTCTGACAGACCCTACAAGTAGGTCTGGGGGGCTGTGAAAATGTTGAAATGGGTGGAAAAGGTTTGATTGTAAGAATAAAAGCATGGGGAAAACCCCTGGAAGCATCTCTGACTCATAGGTGGTTGCTGAGAACAATGGTGTCACACTTCTACTCCACTGTAAGGACTGACTATAAAACATTCAAAATTGATGACAAATTGGAGTTTACAGGAAATAATAATATTAAGAAACATTCTTTCCTGTATAATGACTTGTATATAAGGCAACATTTAAAATTATATATTTTTTAAATAATTTAAATAAACTAAAATTGAATTTTTTATTTAAAAATTGGAAATGTGAGTGTAATTTATGAAATAAGCAAGAACTACCAAAAATGTGATGGAAAAGGAACTCAGATACACCCTGAATTAGACATAAAGGAGGGCCTCATACACATTATTTTCAAATTGTCATTATAGTGGTACTCCTGCACTCATGAAGGCTATGCACTAAGTGCAAAGCCTGACAAAAATTACAAGCAAGGTCATCCATACAGCTTTGAAGGCACCAACTGGAGTACCTCATTCAAATATTGTGAAAAAACTATAGTTGTGGTACTCCTACGCTCATAAAAGTTATGTGCAGTGCAAAGCCTGACAAAACACAAGCAAGGTCATCCATACACCCACCCTTGAAGGCACCAACTGGAGTACCTCATTTGAATATTGTGAACAAAGTGTATTTGTGGTATTCCTACACTGATAACAGCTCTGCAAACAGTGAAAAGCCAGGAAAAAATTATAATCAGACACATCCATATACTCTTAAGACAACAACTGGAGGGCCTGATACATTTTTTTTGAAAGTGTAGTTGATGTACTCCTACACTCATAAAAGCTTTGAACAAAGTGCAAAGCCAGGAAAAACATTATAATTAGGGTCATCCACCTCATTCAAACATTGTGAACAAAATGTAGTTGTGGTACTTCTACACTCATAAAAGCTCAGCACACAGTGCAAAGCCTGCCAAAAATACAGCCAATATCATGCATATACCCTTCAAGGCACCAAGTGCAGTGTCTCTTTATAAAATTAAGAAAGTGTAGTTGTGGCACTTCTACACTCATAAAGGCTTTGTACACAGTGCAAAGCCAGGATTTAATTATAAGGGTCATCCAGTCATCCATAGTTCCTTGAAGGCAAAAATGACAAGCAGGGTCATTTATACACCCTTCACGGCATCAAGTGGAGAGCCTCATGAAAAAATTAAGCCAGGCCAGGCAATCCCAGGAAAAATTATAAGAAGAGTCACCTAGTCATCCATAGACTCTTGAAGGCAACAACTCATGTCTCATTCAAATATTGAAAATTAAAGGGGATATGTCACCCCCGCGATACTTTTCAGCTATTACTATGGGCATACATGTAATAGAAACGTTAATCTAGTCTTACCTGTATGCCTTATAGTTGCATCTAGATGTGAAGAAATAGACTTTTATTTCATTATGGTAATGATTTCTTCCAGGCTTTGGGGCATGCAGTGCTTGGAAGATATCCCTGCCTCCACTCTTCATTATACTATCACCCCCCTCCCATGCACATCACACTGACCTGCTATGTGCAATTGTGGTGCCTGAATCCCTCACATTGGCTCTGTGTATACAGCGCTCCCGTGCGCAGGCTCCAGAGCACAAGAACACTGAATATACTGACCATAGAGAGAAGAAAAAGGTACAGATTGTCGAGCAAATGCAGGGCACACACACAGTATTCCGGCGCACAACTGCACATCACAGGTCAGTGTGACGTATGGGAGGGGGTGATAGTATAATGAAGAGTATAATTCCAATTACAGGCACTGCAGACCCCGTAGCCTGGAAGAAATCATTAACATAATGAAATATGAGTGTGGCTGGAATAATAAAAAAAATTGGAGGTGTTGTGTCAGGTATCAGGTCTCCCAGTTAAGAAGGCTTACACCGCTCTCTTAACCCCTTCACCCCTGGAGCTTTTTCCGTTTTTTCATTTTCATTTTTCGCTCCCCTCCTTCCCAGAGCCATAACTTTTTTATTTTTCTGTCAATTTGGCCATATGAGGGCTTATTTTTTGCGGGACGAGTTGTACTTTTGAACGACAGCATTGGTTTTACCATGTCGTGTACTAGAAAACAGGAAAAAAATTCCAAGTGCAGTGAAATTGCAAAAAAAGTGCAATCCCACACTTGTTTTTTGCTTCGCTATTTTGGTAGGTTCACTAAATGCTAAAACTGACCTGCCATTATGATTCTCCAGGACAGTACGAGTTCATAGACACCTAACATGACTAGGTTATTTTTCACCTAAGTGGTGACAAAAAATTCCAAACTTTGCAAAAAAAAAAAAAAATTGCGACATTTTCCGATACTCGTAGCGTCTCCATTTTTCGTGATCTGTGGTCAGCTGTGGGCTTATTTTTTGCGTGCCGAGCTGGCGTTTTTAATGATAGCATTTTGGTGCAGATACGTTCTTTTGATCGCCCGTTATTGCATTTTAATGCAATATTGCGGCGACCAAAAAAACGTAATTCCGGCGTTTCGATTTTTTTTCTCATTACGCCATTTAGCGATCAGGTTAATGCTTTTTTTTATTGATAGATGGGGCGATTCTGAACGCGGCGATACCAAATATGTGTAGGTTTGATTTTTTTTTAATTGATTTATTTTGATTGGGGCGAAAGGGGGGTGATTTAAACTTTTATATATTTTTTATTTTTTTCACATTTTTTTTACTTTTTTTTTTCACTTTTGCCATGCTTCTATAGCCTCCATGGGAGGCTAGAAGCAGGCACAACCCGATCGGCTCTGATATGTAGCAGCGATCATAAGATCGCTGCTACACAGCAGAATTACAGGTGTGCTGTGAGCGCCGACCACAGGGTGGCGCTCACAGCTGCCGAGGATCAGTAACCATAGAGGTCTCAAGGACCTCTATGGTTACCATTTAGAAGCATCGCCGACCTCCGATCATGTGACGGGGGTCGGCGATGACGTCATATCCGGCCGCCCGGCCGGATGCGGTAGTTAAATTCCGCTGTCTGCGTTTGACAGCGGCATTTAACTAGTTAATGGGCGCGGGCGGATCGCGATTCCGCTCGTGCTCATTGCGCGCACATGTCAGCTGTACAAAACAGCTGACATGTCGCGGCTTTAAGGTGGGCTCGCCGCTGGAGCCCACCTTAAAGCGGGGGTTCTGCCAGCTGACGTACTATTCCGTCAGCTGGCAGAAAGGGGTTAACCACCAGGTCTTCATTGAAACTTTAATTCCAAGCTGTAAATGCTGCACCAGACCCTTATGCCTCATGCACGGGCTATGGCTGACTGCTTCTGTGCCATTATAAAAGGCTATACTGTGGGTCAATTGATAGTCAGATACCAGTGTTACTTTCCTTACATTTTACTACCAATAGTACTGTGTGAAACTGATGTTTGTGCCATCTAAGTGTGGCTGGAATAAAAAAAAAATTGGAGGTGTTGCATGAGGTATCAGGTCTCCCAGCTAAGAAGGCTTACACGGCTCCTTTAACCACCAGGTCCTCATTGAAACTTCATTTCCAAGCTGTAAGTTCTGGGCCAGACCCTGATATCTCATGCATGGCCCATGGCTGACTGTTGCTGTGCCATTTGCAAATTTCTAGTGTGTGTCAATTGAAGCAAATGTTCATGGTGTCTTTCCCTATTTTTAGCTGTTTGGGAAGCTTTTTGTGACTCCTTAAGGTGTGTTTATATGTTTAATTTGGCCTCCCATTGAATCTAATGGGATTCAAATACATTCGTCAAACAGTTACTCGAACATGTTTGGCAAACATCTAAACAATCAAAGAATCAAACCGAACCTTGAAAGGTTCACTCATCTCTATTAATGAAAAGGAAATCCTGCTCTCCAATATCGAGCTATAGCAGAATTTATTAAATGATACGGCCCACTGTCATGCAAAAATGTGACATTTCAGTCAATATGATCATTATAAACGTACTGTGAAAAATAATACACTGGTATACAGAGATTATGGTGTCAATAATGTCTGAACGGATTAATATTTAAGTTTATGGTGCTGATTCAGAATATTGTTAAAGGGCCCAAAGACCAAAAGCTATTGCATTTGTTATCACACACAAGTCACATTGGGGGAATGCATTATTTTCATAGATGAATTATGTGGAAAGCTTGAACCGATTCATCAAAAGTCATTAGATTTTTTAATTCAGCACCCTCAAAATACTCAAAATACCATTCAAAAATCTTTGGCACTTGAAATATTTTTTTTTGTAGACCTGTGTAATGTGACATAAAAAGACATCCAAAATACATACCCGACAAAAATGTATACTCTAGGATATAGTGAATAAGCGAGTACGATGGAAAAGCAAATATCATCAAGTATGAGCAAATAATCCCTATTATTGTTTAGTAGAAAACTACCAAAAAAATTGCAAAAAAAAATTACAATATGCTGAGACATTAGCAATAGCTAATCTAGGTTTTACCAGAAAAAACAATCTGTATGCACCAAATGTGTACTTAAGTTACAAATAACTCCAGTCTATATACCGATAATACAAAAAAATCGCAAGAAAATAGTAATGCATATATGTGAAGAAAGTATGTAGAAATTAGAGACCCTCAATTATATTGGTATTAGCCAAATAAAATCCTTGCGTCCGGTCTAGGAGTGCTGTATTTCCCTATTTACACTAATAAAAAAGCGTGCTCGTTACCTTGCCATTTCCTATAGTATTAAAACCACAATGAGTAGCCACAGCGGCATCTCAAGTTCAGACTTACCTTATATTTGATGGACTAGAAGCCAAGGGCATGTTCACAGGTTGCATTTTTGCCACATTTTTCCAGAGTTATTTCTGGACGTTCTTTCCATGGAAAAACGCAGTGTTTTAATGTACAAAGTGAATGAGAATTCTGAAATCTCATGTACATTCTGCGTATTTTTTCCTTGCAGATTTGAAAACGTTTCAAATCTGCCGCATCTCAATTCTTTAAGTGTTTTTGTAGTGTTTTTCACGCAAACGAAAAAAAACCCATCAAAAACATGTATATTTTAGGCAGCATTTCACCTGCCATCCGTCTTGTATTTGCAGAATTTCTCTGCTCAAATAATGAACATGTGCACATACCCTAAAGACTGCAAAACAGCATCAGAATGAAAATGGTGGTAAAAAGTGTTTGCAAAACAGAAAACTCAATATGTGGGCTTTCTAAGAAATAATTCTAGTAACTAGAACTGTTTCTCCAACATTTCCACTACATGTAACTCATACTATAGAGATTGCTATGAAATATGTTCAATTCCTAACCTGAAAATGTGAAAAAGATTTGGATATTAGAGTCTTTTTATAGAAAAAAAGGCATCAGAAAATCTAACGTAAACCTCCAAGGGAGAGCTTGGCCTAATATTTTGTGATATAAGAAGAAAATTAAAAAAAACAAAAGTATCTGGATAATTCATATGTATTACTGCTTATGGTCAATTACTGATCACATGACCAGTGGCATGCGGACATTGGAATATTGCCTGGTGGCAGTTGGAGAGCGACAGTTGGCTTGGATGCAGATGAGGAGGAGCTGCCTTCAGAAAAGCGACAATATGGAGAGAAAAGAGGAGGTCTTTAGTGCGAGAGGGAAGAAAAGGAGAAGAACTGTTTTGGACTCATCGGAGGATGAGAAGCCGTCCATCAAGAAGAGCCACAGGAGAGGAGAGAAGAGAAAAGGCTCAGATTTGGAGATCGTCTCCCAAGGCCAGAAAGAAGAACAGGAGTATCATCAGGAGGTCCTAGCTGGAAGAAGTGGAGCCAAGAGGAGAAGACAAATCCTTGACTCATCACAAGAAAACTCTTCAGTCAAGAAAGGAGATGAAGAGCAGAATAAAACCAAGGGTGCAGGTAAATCATACTATATATCAATTTACCACAAGCAGCCCCGTGAAGTGTAGCTTCTCATGTATACACTTACAGATCAGGGCAATGTTGTCACTTTACACATATTAATGGCACATCTTTTAAATCTGACAGGTTGAGGGTGCGATACATGAGCAATATCTGAAGCTGGACTGTTATAGATCTGTTCCCCAGTCCATTTCTTTATATATTCAGGCCTTTGTTAAACTACTACATGATCAGGCCATTTTTCCCCATACTTGTCAAGGCCCTTTTTCTTTTTCATACACATGGATTAAAAATCTGTAAAAAATGTTATTGTTCAGATATTTAAATAATTTTTTGCATATTTTTTTGTGAAACATAAAGTCTAAATTTTACATTATTTTAATATTATCTTATATTTTTTTCTGGCAATATTAGTAGTAAATAAAGGATTTATGTGTCTGTTTTAATATTTTTGTTTAGGAATTCAAGGAACCAATAAAACATATGTTAAAATTTGTTCACCTATCAGTATCAAATATTTTTATATATCAGATACATATTTTTGTTGGGGTTAGGTCTTGTAACAGCAATTTGGATAGTCAGTGTTTTTTATTAATTTCTTATTTCCTGTGTCTTTTTAAAAAATTTATTTTACATATGGGTTGTCAAAGTTTTGAAACTTGTTTTTTTCTTGCCTAAAAGGATAAAAAAAATTGCAATTGAGTTTCATTAAAATAATTGCAGGCTGCAGAATTAGTTAGTAAGGTTGACCATTTTACCTTTACTTTAACAGATGTGTTGGGGACATGATTTTGTGGCATTTGCTATTACATGGGTATGACAGATTCTCCACCTGCTCTTGTTACTGCAGCTTTCCTTACAGACTGCCCAGATCTCCAGTCTATAATATGGCATGCTGGTCACATGCGCCTCCATCAGCGACCATTGTGTGGACTGGAGAGCTCTGCATTATGTGAGGAAAGCTGACCTAACAAGTGGAGGTGGAGGACCTGCCATACCTATGTAATAGTAATTGGACATAAACACGTGTCCCAAACACATCTATTGGAGTAAAGTTAAGGCCAACCTCTTAAAATACTTTTTTAAAAATCTTATGTCCCTTCTAACTGGTGCTGGTATATTGACCCTAGTTACAGGGGAAACTGTGACTGACAGTATATAGATAGGATGTACGTCACTGTGTATAGAAATACGATGCCAAAATAGGCTACCACTCCATGTGCTTAGTGAAGATTTACTTTCTGTACATACCCTTGAAATGCCGTGTGCATTGTTTCAGAGACCCTTGCATATTTTTGCACATTTTTTGTCATAATCTAATTTTTGTAAATATGACATCAAGTCTTATACAGATGTTTATTTGTGCATGTTTTCCTACATGTTGTTTCTCCTTTCTCAGCGATTATTATGTACATATGAATATATTACTGTAAATCTCACTGTAAATTTCATTATTATTGTATTTTACTGTAAAATTCACTGAAACATACTCGGATTTGTAAGGTGGTAACTTTTTCTGTTTGTTTATTGTATACTTATATTCTGATGAAGGTCCTTGGACCAAAAATGTAACTATTTTTGGATTGCTTTGCTAATAAATCTGATATTATTTTTCTGCATCTCGATGAGTGCTGGATTCTTTCTTCACTATGTGACTGACAGAGGGATCCGCGCTGCAGCAGCTGCACAATCCGGGGCAGGTGTTATACAGTGTAGTGTTGTTTTCGATCAGGTCTGTACAACATACGGCCCCAGACCACATGCGGCCCACCAAAGTATTACTGCAGCCCATGGAGCTGTGCAGGATACGCATCTCCCTTCTTATATTCAACTGCATTTGCGTCTTTCAGACTCAAATATATTTGAAAGTTGTCACCAGGACTGGGGTAGAGCAGCTTCTTCAGTCCCAGCCCTGATGTGCAGCGGTGCACTATGCTGACATCATCATACTACTGCCGACACCGAAGCACCGAGCCACAGAGGAGAAGAGACGAAGCCGCCAATAGCAAGTGCTCCATCAGGGAGCCAAATATTACATATATATATAATTGTGGATGAGGAAGGAAGGGGTTAATGTTACAGTGATTGCACATAATGTGGGTGAGAATTGTGATGGGGGCACAGTTATGTGAGAGGCAGTGTTAGTGGAAAGGTACTTCATTCACAGGGGCAGAGTGCGGAAGGATATTTTGGAGAGGGGCAGTGTGTGAGTATTTTTTGCAGAGGGGCAGTTTTCGGGGTGACATTTTGCACAGGGGCAGTGGGAGGGATATTTTGCAGAGCGTCATTGAGCTGTGGCCATTTTGCAGAGGGACAGTGCGTGGGGACATTTTTCAGATCGGCTGTGTGCGCAGGACACTTTTCAGAGGGGCAGTGAGGGGGGGGAATTTTGTACAGGAAGCACATGCAATTATTTATTCAGGGGCACAGTATGGGAGACATTTTTATATATGGGGCAGTATAATGATACTTTTAGTTTAAAGGGCACAGTGTTGGGATGTGCTGCTGAAGACAGAGAAGAGTGAAATCTGCAGACCTGAGCTCTGGGTGTGAAATCTCATGATGGGTTCTCTACTACATGGAGAGAAAAATGGATAGGAATGACTTCAATCAAGGACAAATATAAGGTACCTGGATGTATTTGTTTATACATGATGCTTCCTGCTTCTCTTCAGTGCTGTGGTTCCTGTACGGTCCTCAGTCTGATGATGACTGTTTCCTAATATTTTGCATGTTTGTCACACTTAAATATTTCAGATCACCAAACAAAATTAAATATTTGACAAAGATAACACAAGTAGTGTTGAGCATTCCGATACCGCAAGTATCGGCCGATACTTGCGGTATCGGAATTCCGATACCGAGTTCCGATACTTTTGTGGTATCGGGAATCGGTATCGGAACCATATTCATGTGTAAAATAAAGAATTAAAATAAAAAATAGGGATATACTCACCCTCTGACGCGCCCTGGTTGTAACCGGCAGCCTCCGTTCCTAAGAATGAGCGCTTGAAAGACCTTAGATGACGTCGCGGCTTGTGATTGGTCACATTTTTTATGGTTACTTGTGTTATCTTTGTCTAAAATTTTAATTGAATAAAAATAGCAAATAGTTGACAGCACAACAGACACACAGATGCACGTCCTAATTCCACTGGACCCCATGGAAAATATACATACCAAAAAAGCAAATGAAGGACAGCATCCAGTCCAGGTGAAATGTACAAAAACAGTTCCTTTATTTGCCAAATGCGAATTTTCAACCACAAAAGGTCTTTTTCCTTTTGTGGTTGAAACGTCGCATTTGGCATTTTGGTAAAATTTAAATTGGTCTGGTGATCTGAAACATTTAAGTGTGACCAACATGCAAAAGAATAGGAAATCAGAAAGGGGCAAACACTTTTTCACACACACACACACACACACACACACACACACACACACACACACACACACACACACACACACACACACACACACACACACACACACACACACACACACACACACGTATTATGTTGAAATAGAGCGAGAGAATTTTTAAGCTCAAAAGTTCGGGTCACCATTGTTTTCGGTGGGTTTCAGGTTCTGGTTCAAGTTCGGATAAAGTTCTGGTACCTGAACTGAGCTTTGGAATAAACTTCAGGTGTAGGGTACGTGAACCCAAATCTCCACGGGTCCACTCATCCTATAATATTTATTTATATTCCATAATATACAATAAATATCCATTCTCTTCAATCATCTGTTTAAGAGAAACAAAATGTAACAAATGTTATCCCTCACATATTATTCCATCATTCCTCCTCCCTAGAACCAAAGCAAATCCCACCTGCACCCCCCTAACAGTCGGGGAGGATAAAAGGAAAAAAAACACTCATCCCTTCACTAGCATTGCTCATTCCACCTGTCCATTCTTCCCAGATAGGCTCATATACAGTTGTCTGATTGTTATCAGGGGCGTAACTACAACAGATGCAGGGGTTGCAATCGCACTAGGACCCTAGGGGGCCCTAAAATTCCCTTTGGCCTATATACAAAGACTATTGCTATTAAAGATTTAAAATATTTGGGGGTCCCGTTGGAGCTTTCGCATCGGGGCCATGAGTTTCAAGTTACGCCACTGATTGTTATTATCATAGACCATTTTCTCTAGTTTCTCTCAATAAATATAATTGCGCTGGTTCTTTTACCCTCCATTTCCTCATAATTACAAACACAGTTTATAACAAAATACATATTAATAAGATCTTATTACTTCCTCCCTTAAAACCCAAACGTCTTCATCTCCTAAAAAATAATTTTTAGGGTCAGTTTATAAATGCATTTAAACATTATTTAATGCACCATTGAATTTCCATCCACTGTCTTACTAACTTTGGACTTTCGCCAGATGGAATTAAGCAGTTCTCCACCCGATATTTGTACATCTAGGACACTGCGAGTTTTCACTTTTGCCTATTTTACATAAAAAATATGGAGCACGATGTAACCTATGCAGAAGAAAAAAAAGTGACATTATATGTGAGGCATTAATGGAAACTTGCATCAGATTTCAAATATTTGCTTTAATCTATTATCTCCTATATTCTCCATACATTTATCGCTGCACCACAACTTTTGATTGCTTTGCTATTAATTTATAATAAGGTTATAGTCGCTCAACACAAAGCCATTCACCTGATCTTGTATGATCATATATATCATGTTTGAACTATAGTTTATAAAAAGTTCTATTTCTCTATAATTTAGTGCATTTCTCAACTGCAGATATGTAGAATATTCCAAAGTCCCTTGTTAGTGCATGAAATGTCTTCAATTTTCACTGTTACATAACGAGCTTCATTACATATGTTACTTTTTTCCCAGTCTAAATATCCAATGATATTACTTATTCTCAGAATTTAAAATGATCCCAGAAAGGAGTAAATGTAAGATAGCCTGTGATTTCTAAACCGTATTCATTTGGATTCAGTATTACATCAATCAATTTTTACCTTTGTGATCAATACTCTGAATTAGCCCAGTTTCTAACATACCAAAGTTGGACAATCTACATCACAGCTCACCATTCTAAATCACAATGCAGTAAACCGTCCGTCCATCCTTCCGTCACTCCCCCTCTTATCTGTGCCAAATGTGAGACCAAATAGCAAATATGAATACCAACATAAAACTGGTACTAAAACATCCCATAAATCATGTATTTTATTTCAATATATAATTCACAACATTAAGAAATAATAAACAATGCAGAGCACCCTAGGAGAACCACTACACACAAACGTATATAAATATTGTAAGCAGATAAAACATTTTTGTACAAGAATCCCAAAGTCTATAAGGTATATCCCTATGCATCCAAAAAGATCTGCATATCATCAAATGTAGAAGACTGTACTCATATCAGGCGTGTCAAGCTCCCTGGCGAAGCTAGTGTGAAACGCGCGTTGGGGCTTTTGGTCCGCACAACACCTATCCTCGTTGTCTCATCACTTGAAGTGCGCACAGTCTTAACTTTGATATGTGGTTCCTTTTGGATGCATAGAGATATACCTTATGGGATTCTTGTACAAACATTTTTATCTACTTATTATATTTATATACATTTGTGAGTAGTGGTCCTCCAAGGGTGCTCTGCATTGTTTATTATTTATTAATGTAGTCAATTATATATTGAAATAAAATATACGATTTATGAGACTTTAAAACACCAGTTTTTTTGTTGGTACTCATCGTTGAGCTGTGCGCCTCTGTATTTGTCATTTATATGTGCTCAGTATTATGTTGGTATTAATTCAAATAGAAAATATGCCGATTGGTCAGAGACAAACCTGAATTATCAAGTTTCAATTGCAAAATATCACTTTTTATTCTTGCTACTTTTCCTTTCCAAAACAAATCCCTCATTAACCCCTTACCGACATCAGACGTACTATACCGTCCGCGGTGAGCCCGCATCAAAGCCGGGACATGTCAGCTGTTTTGAACAGCTGACATGTGCCCGCAATAGGCGCGGGCAGAATCGCGATCTGCCCGCGCCTATTAACTAGTTAAATGCCACTGTCAAACGCAGACAGCGGCATTTAAGTACCGCATCCGGCCGGGCGGCCTTAAATGACGTCATCGCCGACCCCCGTCACATGATCGGGGGTCGGCGATGCATCAGGAAGGTAACCATAGAGGTCCTTGAGACCTCTATGGTTACTGATCCTCGGTAGCTGTGAGTGCCACCCTGTGGTTGGCGCTCACAGCACACATCCATTTCTGCTGCATAGCAGTGATCTGATGATTGCTGTTATGCAGCAGAGGCGATCGCGCTGTGCCTGCTTCTAGCCTCCTATGAAGGCTATAGAAGCATGGCAAAAGTAAAAAAAAAAGTAAAAAAAAAATGTGAAAAAAATAAAAAAACATAAAACTTTAAATCACCCCTTTCGCCCCAATCAAAATAAATCAATAAAAAAAATCAAACCTACACATATTTGGTATCGCCGCGTTCAGAATCGCTTGGTCTATCAATAAAAGAAAGCATTAACCTGATCGATAAACAGCGTAACGAGAAAAAAAATCGAAAACGCCAGAATTACGTTTTTTTGGTCGCCGCGATATTGCATTAAAATGCAATAACAGGCGATCAAAAGTACGTATCTGCACCAAAATGCTATCATTAAAAACGCCAGCTCGGCACACAAAAAATAAGCCCTCAACCGACCCCAGATCACGAAAAATGGAGACGCTACGAGTATCGGAAAATGGCGCAATTTTTTTTTTTTTTTTGCAAAGTTTGGAATTTTTTTTCACCACTTAGGTAAAAAATAACCTAGTCATATTAGGTGTCTATGAACTCGTACTGACCTGGAGAATCATAATGACAGGTCAGTTTTAGCATTTGGTGAACCTAGCAAAAAAGCCAAACAAAAAACAAGTGTGGGACTGCACTTTTTTTGCAATTTCACTGCACTTGGATTTTTTTTCCTGTTTTCTAGTACACGACATGGTAAAACCAATGAAGTTGTTCAAAAGTACAACTCGTCCCTCAAAAAATAAGCCCTCACATGGCCAAATTGACAGAAAAATAAAAAAGTTATGGCTCTGGGAAGGAGGGGAGCAAAAAACGAACACGGAAAAACGAAAAATCCCACGGTCATGAAGGGGTTAAAATGTCTATGACTTTATTCTCTGGTATTGTTATTGGCGACAGGATAGCCTGAAATATTCTTTACTGTTCAGCAGAAATGAAGAGTAATTCATCAGGTAGAAGTTTTCTTTCTTACATACTGAGTCAGTTGATAATCTAAGGGGTTTTTGAGGTGTAAGCAGCGAGATCTGCTCCCTTAGGCCGGCGTGACACTTGGCGTAAGACAATACGCCACGTATTATACGTCCGTACTACGGCCGTAATACGGAGAAATGTTCCCAAAATAGTGATCCGTAGGCAGGGTGTGTCAGCGTATTTTGCGCATGGCATCCTCCGTATGTAATCCGTATGGCATCCGTACTGCGAGATTTTCGCGCAGGCTTGCAAAACCGACATCTAATGGATTTATGTGCTCAAATGTTCGGGAAAACATATATACAGTATATATATATATATATATGTCATTGTGACACATATATATATATTCTGTATTTAGATTTCAATCAGCGCGATATCTGTGAACAGCCGGTAATTCAATTGCCGGCTTTTCATTTCTCCTGCACAAACCCGACAGGATATGAGACATGGTTTACATACAGTAAACCATCTCATATCCCCCTTTTTTTTGCATATTCCACACTACTAATGTTAGTAGTGTGTATGTGCAAAATTTCAGCGCTGTAGCTGCTAAAATAAAGGGTTAAATGGCGGAAAAAATTGGCGTGGGCTCCCGCGCAATTTTCTCCGCCAGAGTGGTAAAGCCAGTGACTGAGGGCAGATATTAATAGCCAGGAGAGGGTCCATGGATATTGGCCCCCCCGTGGCTAAAAACATCTGCCCCCAGCCACCCCAGAAAAGGCACATCTGGAAGATGCGCCAATTCTGGCACTTGGCCACTCTCTTCCCACTCCCTGTAGCGGTGGGATATGGGGTAATGAAGGGTTAATGCCACCTTGCTATTGGAAGGTGACATTAAGCCAGATTAATGATGGAGAGGCGTCAATTATGTCACCTATCCATTATTAATCCAATTGTAGGAAAGGGTTAAAAAACACACACACACATGATTGAAAAGTATTTTAATGAAATAAACACAGCGGTTGTTGTAATAATTTATTGTTCTCTCAAATCCATTTGCAGTCCCTCGCTTGGCAACATAATAAACGCACAAGATACATACCTTCTGATGTACTGTCAGGTCCAACGATGTAATCCATCTGAAGGGGTTAACTAATATTACAGGCAGGAGCCCTGCTATAATGCAGCTGTGCTCCGTGCTTGTAATTCCCCTGCGAATGAATGAAATGTAGGTCATTGACCTACATTTCATTCATTCGCGGTGAGGCGCCCTCTGGTGGATGTTCTCATGAACTGCAGCCTGGGAACTTTTTCCCACGCTCCAGGTCATATGAGGACATCCACCAGGGGGCGCATCACCGCGACTGAAGGAAATGTAGGTCAATGACCTACATTTCATTCATTCGCAGGGGAATTACAAGCACGGAGCACAGCTGCATTATAGCAGGGCTCCTGCCTGTAATATTAGTTAACCCCTTCAGATGGATTACATCGTTGGACCTGACAGTACATCAGAAGGTATGTATCTTGTGCGTTTATTATGTTGCCAAGCGAGGGACTGCAAATGGATTTGAGAGAACAATAAATTATTACAACAACCGCTGTGTTTATTTCATTAAAATACTTTTCAATCATGTGTGTGTGTGTTTTTTAACCCTTTCCTACAATTGGATTAATAATGGATAGGTGAGATAATTGACGCCTCTCCATCATTAATCTGGCTTAATGTCACCTTCCAATAGCAAGGTGGCATTAACCCTTCATTACCCCATATCCCACCGCTACAGGGAGTGGGAAGAGAGTGGCCAAGTGCCAGAATAGGCGCATCTTCCAGATGTGCCTTTTCTGGGGTGGCTGGGGGCAGATGTTTGTAGCCACGGGGGGGCCAATAACCATGGACCCTCTCCTGGCTATTAATATCTGCCCTCAGTCACTGGCTTTACCGCTCTGGCGGAGAAAATTGCGCGGGAGCCCACGCCAATTTTTTCCGCCATTTAACCCTTTATTTTAGCAGCTACAGCGCTGAAATTTTGCACATACACACTACTAACATTAGTAGTGTGGAATATGCAAAAAAAAGGGGGATATGAGATGGTTTACTGTATGTAAACCATGTCTCATATCCTGTCGGGTTTGTGCAGGAGAAATGAAAAGCCGGCAATTGAATTACCGACTTTTCACTAACACCGCTGCGTATTTCTCGCAAGTCACACTGCTGGTCCGTGTGGAATCCGTATTTTTCTCGCCCCCATAGACTTTCATTGGCGATTTTTTTGCGCAGTACGCTGACAAACGCAGCATGCTGCGATTTTGTACGGCCGTAGAAAGCCGTATAATACTGAACCGTAATATACGGCTAATAGGAGCAGCCCCATTGAGAATAATTGTGCCGTATGTTATGCGAGTTTTACGGACGTAGTTTCTGCGCTCTTACGTCCGTAAAACTCGCTAGTGTGAGGCCGGCCTTACAATTGATTATGGAAGATTCATTTATTTAAGGCAGGGTATTTGGGGCTGGGTGGATGTGTGGTCTAGGAGCTCTCTAAGGCCTCGCTCACACGAGCGTATAACATGGCCGAGTGCTATACAATGTTTTATCAGATAACACTCAGCCCAATGTTATACTATGGGACAGTGGAGATCTGCAATTTTTTTCTTATGACGGTTTGGCATGAAAGAATGATTACAGCATTCCGCAAGTGGCTACAGAAATCGGATCGTACTCACCCAATCAAGTCTATGGGTGGGTGTAAAACATCAGACTGCACTCAGATGTCATCCGAGAGCTGTTTGATTTACACGGATATAGACAACGGAGAAGATGGAGAAATTAAATCTCCTTCTTCTCCGCATCTGTGATATGATTTTCTCAGACAAGAGAATCGGATCACAGTAAACTGACACTCGGCTATAACTCTGGTCAGAATTTGAACTGAGTGTCATTAGCATAAATGATCCAATTCTCTCACAAGAGAATAAAAGCTCCTGTGACCCCAGCCTTACATGTGTAGTTGGGGAGCTAAGAGTGGGAGATGGTTTGAAGGGGTTATACAGAAAGTGGAGTGGGAGGAGGTATTAAAAGAGGAGTGATATTTTATTTTATTTATTACTTTGACATGGTGAAAATAATCTAATTTTAGGAGGTATTCCCATCTGCAAGATCCTATCCCAATATGTAGTAGGTGTAATAATAATATTAGCAAATATCGCCAATGAAATATGTAGTATAGTTCTTCTGCTTTACTATGTCGCTTTCCCCATGTGCAGGGCATTGTAGTAGCTCAGGTATCCATGGTTACGACCACAGCTAACTAACTGTCACTATATGAGTGGTCATAACTATGGATATCTAAGCTACTACAGTGTCCTACATGGAGAAAGCTTCATAGCGAATCAGAAGAACTATACTACACTTCTTATTGGAGGTATTTGCTAGTATTATTATTATTATTACACCTACTACTTGTTGGAATATGATCTTGGACATGGGAATACCCCTTAAATGTTAGAGGGGTTTGAGATAAGTTGAAATGGCATGCTGTCTTTGATTGGATGAGAAGGCTGAAACTGTTGCTTTAAAAAGAACAACCCCTCAGAAGTAATAGTAGATATACAAATGAATTTATAGTGTGGAACTAAAATGAGCATTAACAATCATTTTCGGCAAGCCAAAAAGAAAGCAAAAGAATCAGAGGACTGATGTCAGGAGTTTCTGTCTGTGGAAAATGCACAGTTGGAAAAAGCTCTGGATGTTCTTAAACAGTCACTCTTGAAAGAGACCCAATCCCCATTCTTCTTTTGGAATGATCTATGAAGAGTGAGAAAGAAGAAGTAAAATGTTATCTACATTAATGATCAAACACAATAACAAGTTAACAGTGAACGATATTATGTGTAGAAAGGTGAAAATAATGGATGATTCTATTCAAAATGCTCAGGCCTATGGAGAATGCTATAAGAAAGTGTAAGTCCAAAAGTAATTTTGATTTAGTACAATTAAAAACCTTATATACTATATATTATATGATTTCAAAAACTTACAGAAGAGGACAGGATAGCCTTGGATACAGCCATAGATGTTAGTGAAATGGAGTTGGCTCTTAAAGGCAATGTGTCATCAAGATCAACCCTCCAAAACTGTCTATTACTGCATTGATACCATGTTATTCATGATCAGTTGCCTTATTCCAGAGAAATTCCACCTTTCTATTAGTAGACAAATAAGGCATTATGTGGTCTGGGCATGACAGAGGGCTTCCACAGAGACGGCCTCTGGAGCTTATTTTTCATGCTCAGCAATGCATCTGTCTGTCTTCTACCTTTCCATGGGCAGTGGCTATCAGTAAATGCTATGTCATGCTTTGAGCACTTAAAGAAATACTCCCTCAAAGTTTTAATCCTTTTTATATACTGCAGTCATCATATTATATAGCACTGTGTATATACAATTGCTTATTTTTTACTTTCTACCCAGCTAATTCTTCTCTTTTCTCTGCTTTACATAGAAACAGGATGTCTTTTTTTCCCTGCATAAATCATCCCCCGATTCAACTCCTGACCTAGCTGTCACCTCCCCATGCTAGGCACATTTGCATTCACTTATGGCTCATGCAGAGAAGAGACCTCCTGCTTCTATATAGAGCTTAGAAGGATTCAACTAGTCAGTAGTAAGCACACGATATCATAGACCTAATAGAAAAGAGAAAAATTATCTGGGTAGAAAGGCAAAATGAGCAATTGTTATTACACAGTGAAATGTAATATAATGATAGCAATGTAATAAGTGGATGAAAATTTTGATGGGAGCAGTTCTTCTTTAGGCCTCATTTGCATATTGTTAAAAACGTGGATTTCTTTGGAATAAGGCAACAGATTGTGTAACTTTATCATTTAATGACTTACGTGCTCAGGTAGATGGTTTAGAATGATTGATCTTAGGACACTTTGCATTTTTGTTGTGTATTTTTTGCACGTATTTGTTGCAGAAGATACACACTGTTTCATAGTACCAGCAAAGTGAATGAGATTTCTGAAGTCTCATACCCACGTTGCTTATTTTTTTCTTGCAGATTTGATGCAGATTCAAGTCTGCGGAATGTCACTGTTTGCAGTGCTTTTGTTTTGTAGTTCACCTATATGTAAGGAAAACAATAAAAATACATGACAAAAATCTGTAAAAAACTCGCCAAATACACGTGTATTTTATGCAGCGTTTTTCCTGCCAACACCAAGATTTTCAGTAGAATTTTCTGCTGCAAATCCTGATTGTGTGCACATAGCCTTAAGCAGGTTTTGTTCCTGCAGCTATAAAATATTATTAATAAAGCTCAGGAAGAGGTACATTACCTAATAAAATGTAGACCGCTATCATTACCGTTATTCCTACAGTGAGTGAAGATCCGTTATTACTAGAATCATGTAGGTGTACAGTCTATCCAATGCAGAGATACAATAACAGCCAAGGTGTTAGCTAATAGGGGGCAAAGATAGTGGGTAAATTAATACATAAGAAACCAACGAGATCGGTCTCAGGAATCTAGACTCGAATATACGTCTGCTTTATTTTCCATTATTGTCTTCCATCCAGATAATGAAGGTGCTGGAGGCATCTTGTCATTAGATGCGGCAATAGCATTTGGTGTCATGGAATGGGCTTATTTATGGGAAATATTGGGTAGATGTGACCCAGAATGTAGTAGGTGGATTAAGCTCCAGAGAGGGTGATGGTGGATGAGGCTATGTCCCTGCCTTTCCCCCTTTCTGGGGCCACAGGACATGCATTTCCTAGTCCACGCTGCTCTTTGCGCTACCTATTGACCATATATACGGGGTTGTACAGGAATAAGGGGGTTTCAGTCTGGGACTCAGGAGGAAACGTTAGCGACGTACGCAGGTGTCATGTTTTTTAGTTAATGTAAAGGAAGCTCTAGGGACAGTGATTATATCAATGAAAGGTTTTGGTGTTTTTTCTAGATTGATATTAATTGGGATAAGTCACATATTGTTATTGGACATTAATTAAAGGGGACAATATAGAGGCGGATGTCATACCGGGGTTCATCTGACTTGGCAGAATGGCAAAAATTTGTCGTGACTAGGACGCATCAATCTGAATATTTTTTTTTTTATGTTTGTTAAAAAAATCCTCTCTTTGCTACTTAGTAACTGATTGTAGGAAGACATGTATGTTAAAGCGACCTTCCAGCCTGAGACTAAAAAGTGACTACACTTTATAAATGCGCAGCCATCCTTCTTGGTGCCCTCCTTTTGCCTCCCACTACCTCCATTGCTTGGATCTGCGTTCTGTTTATCCTACCTCCAAGATGGGCGCCACATTCTTAAGTCTAAACCACTTCTTCCCTGTCTTTTTTGGGCTGTGAGATGGGACAGGAAAGGCAGGAGAGGTTTAGATTTGTCATTGCTTTCTCTATGCCTCTACGGCAGCCATCTTGGAAGCAGGAGGAAAGGAACGCCGATCTCAGCATAGGAGGTAGCGGGAAGCACCAGGTAGAGCGCCTATACAATGGAACCTTACACCCACTTATCTTACACCCCTTTAAGATTGTTCTAGGACAATATTAGAGTTGAGCTGCAATTGCTTTCTAAGGCAGGACGCATAATATAGGACAATCACTGTGCTACCAGGATTATTCTGCACATAAATGACACTGAGTCTCCATTTTGTAAGAAAATAAATAACCCTTTGTGCTAAAGTGAATAGTAAATTATAGTCAGTTTTTCTGTTAACAACATAAAATAATATTTTTTACAAAAATGCATACTCCAATGCTGACCAATACTGAATTCTCTGCTAAGGTTATAAAATAACTAACATGTTATAAATGGACAGTAAATATTTTTTTCTAATTTCTTGTTTTATTTCTGGTCCCCTTTTAGGAGACAGTGGTGAGAGGCCATCCCTCCCCGGCAGCAGAGTCTCTGACAACATCAAGAGATTACATTTCCATCAGGTGCTTGGCCGGGGAAGTTTTGGAAAGGTAAGAACCTACCACATTAGGAGAGCAGATTGTATATTGTTTCCGTACAATGTAAGGTCATGAGTGAAGTACGGCATAAGGCCGGCGTCACACTGGCGAGTTTTACGGACGTATGAGCGCATAAACTACGTCCGTAAAACTCGCAAAATAAACGGCACAATTATTCTCAATGGGGCTGCTCCTATTAGCCGTATATTACGGATCCGTAATATACGGCTTTCTACGGCCGTACAAAATCGCAGCATGCTGCATTTGTCACCGTATTGCGCAAAAAAATCGCCAATGAAAGTCTATGGGGGCGAGAAAAATACGGATTCCACACTGACCAGCAGTGTGACTTGCGAGAAATACGCAGCGGTGTTAGTGAAAAGTCGGTAATTCAATTGCCGGCTTTTCATTTCTCCTGCACAAACCCGACAGGATATGAGACATGGTTTACATACAGTAAACCATCTCATATCCCCTTTTTTTTTGCATATTCCACATTACTAATGTTAGTAGTGTGTATGTGCAAAATTTCAGCGCTGTAGCTGCTAAAATAAAGGGTTAAATGGCGGAAAAAATTGGCGTGGGCTCCCGCGCAATTTTCTCCGCCAGAATGGTAAAGCCAGTGACTGAGGGCAGATATTAATAGCCAGGAGAGGGTCCATGGTTATTGGCCCCCCCGTGGCTACAAACATCTGCCCCCAGCCACCCCAGAAAAGGCACATCTGGAAGATGCGCCTATTCTGGCACTTGGCCACTCTCTTCCCACTCCCTGTAGCGGTGGGATATGGGGTAATGAAGGGTTAATGCCACCTTGCAATTGGAAGGTGACATTAAGCCAGATTAATAATGGAGAGGCGTCAATTATGACACCTATCCATTATTAATCCAATTGTAGGAAAGGGTTAAAAAACACACACACACACATGATTAAAAAGTATTTTAATGAAAGAAACAAACAGGTTGTTTTAATAATTTATTGCTCGCTCAATCCATCAGCAACACCCTCGCTTGGCAAAATAATAAACGCACAAGATACATACCCTCTGTTGAACCGTCACGTCCCACGAGGTAATCCATAGGAAGGGGTTAAAATAATTTACAAGCAGGAGCCCTGCAAAGGCAGCTGTGCTCGTGCCTGTAATTCCCCGGAGAATGAATGAAATGTAGGTCATTGACCTACATTTCCTTCAGTCGCGGTGATGCGCCCCCTGGTGGATGTCCTCATATGACCTGGAGCGTGGGAAAAAGTTCCCAGGCTGCAGTTCATGAGAACATCCACCAGAGGGCGCATCACCGCGACTCAATGTAAGTATAGATCACTGCTTTCCTTTCAGCTACAGCGCTGAAATTTTGCACATACACACTACTAACATTAGTAGTGTGGAATATGCAAAAAAAAAGGGGATATGAGATGGTTTACTGTATGTAAACCATGTCTCATATCATGTCGGGTTTGTGCAGGAGAAATGAGAAGCCGGCAATTGAATTACCGGCTGTTCACATAGATCGCGCTGAATGAAATCTAAATACAGAATATATATATATATGTGTCTCAATGACATATATATATATATATATATATATATATATATATATATATATATATATATATACTGTATAAATGTTTTCCCTAACATTTGAGCACATAAATCCATTAGATGTCGGTTTTGCAAGCCTGCGAGAAAATCTCGCAGTACGGATGCCATACGGATTACATACGGAGGATGCCATGCGCAAAATACCCTGACACACCCTGACTACGGATCACTATTTTGGGAACATTTCTCCGTATTACGGCCGTAGTACGGACGTAAAAAACGGACCGTATTGTCTTACGCCGAGTGTGACGCCGGCCTAACACTGATAATAACATCTTAGAGCCTCAGATTCGAATGTTTCTATGAGAGGCAAATGCAGGGCAGTTTCCAAATGTATTGCTACTTATATCAATGTAATATGAGAGAAAAAGAAAGAAGAAAAAGCAGCACTCACCCGTTTTCTTCTAGTGTGGAAATTCTTTAATCCATAAAACTGATAATTCACACAACAATGCGGTGCAGGTTAGCGGGTGAAGACTCGCTCCCTCTCCTCACCAATGCCCTAACCTGCACCGCATTGTTGTGTGAATTATCAGTGTTATGGATTAAAGAATTTCCACACTAGAAGAAAACGGGTGAGTGCTGCTTTTTCTTTTTCTCTCATATTACATTTGGATGTGTTGCCACCCACTGAACAGCACCTCCCTATCTTCTATACAAGCAGTATCCATTTTACCTCTATGGCTGATGTCCGCAGCTGTGGTGTCTTAACTTGAGTACTTTCAGTGCCAGCTAGCCTTTTTTTCTTTGCAAATATATTTTGGTAAATACACCTACTTATATCAATGCAATAGTGTTTTCTGGTAGTCTACAGTGGGTAAAAGTGTTTTTCTGGAGCCTCTAGGAAGTTGGAGGCGCTACTGATGTTTTCCCCACAGGTGCCTGCACCTTGGAAACTTGCATGGTCAGTAAATTACAGCATGTATTTTTCAATACAGGAGCATGATCCTGTTAGCTGTGCAAGTGTGGGACAGACACCTGTATACACAACATCATGCAGAAGTGAGAGGTGCTGTAGAAACTCTACATACAAATATGTGACCAGGGCACCTTCATCCACATGCTAGTGGTGTCCCCTACATTGAATGTGGAAGAAGGTGCTCTGGTCAGATGACACCAAAGTTGAGCTTTTTTGACTAAGTGTAAAACACTATTTGTGGAGGAAAACATATACTGCAGATCACCTTGAAAACACCATCCACACCGTCAAACATGGTGGTGATGGCATTATGCTGCGGAGATCTTTTTATTTATCAGGTATAGGGAACCTGGCCAGAGTTAATCAGAAGATGGATGAAGCTAAATACAGTAGAATCCTGGAAGAAAACCTGTTAAAGGCCGCAAAAACATGAGACTGAGGCGAATGTTCACCTTCCAGCAGAATAACAACCCTAAACATACTGCCAGAGCTACAATGGGATGGTTTAGAATGGCCCAGTCACAGTCCAGACATAAATCCCATCAATAAACTGTGGCAATACTTGATAGCTGCTGTTCCCACATGCTCTCCATCCAATATCACTGAGTTAGAGCGCGTTTGCAAAGACGAACGGCCAAAAGGTTCAGCTTCTAGATGATCAAAGCTGGTAGAGATATAGTCCAAAAGATTTGCAGAAGTAATTGCATAGAAAGGTGATCCTACAAAGAATTAGGGGGGCTGAATACAAATGCACATCATAATTTTCAGAATCGTATTTTTAAACATTAAGAAAACCATATATCATTACCTTTACATGTCACAAATACTTGCAGCTTTGTGAAAAACTTTTTAAAAAATGTTGAAAGTTCACAGGGTATGAACATTTTTTCAAGGCACTGTACTTATTGTACATCTGCATGTACATAGGTATGTGCAAATATACTGTATGTGTGTGTGCTGAGAATGACCTTTATTAAAAATATTGTCCAGGATTAAAAAATAATAATAACTAAAAATAACTATAACAGCAGGGATTAGATTAAAAATATATCACCAAGGTTTATATATAACCCCTGACTATCCAGTGATCGTTGCTTACCTTGCGGCAGTGGTGAAGTCTCAAACATTTCCCTGATTGCTGAACAATGACTGATCTCTATGGTATTGTCCAATTAATAGAAGCATACAAAGTGTCCGTATATTTATAAATAAAGTGCATGTGCTGTAAACATAATAAGCCACACAGTTGAATTAGACACAAAGAGTAGCCCTGTATATAACAGGGACCAAGGATAATAAGACTGAGTGTCACATATTCCGGGCCATAAGTCCTGCTAATCAAACCAGGTATAGGCAATACATAAAAAAGTCAAGTACAGCAAAGCATATTTACCACAGAGTGTAGGAATCTAGGTGCCCACAACACCCGACGCGCGTTTCGCTCCGAAAGCTTCGTCCACCTTGGTCCTTGGTTATGTTTACAGCACATGTACATTATTTATAAATATATGGACATTTTGTATGTATAGGCACTTGACATTCCTCTGGGAATAGGCAACTGATACTTGTGTTATATTTACATATTGCTTTGCTATATCCAGGTGTTCTTACATCTATTCCTGTCCCTGTTTCTATGTATCCCCTCTTGTGCTTTATTTATTGGTATATATTTATATGACCATTATTGTATATTTTATATTGTTTAAATAAAAAAATATATTTTTAGCGCATTTAGGATTGGTTATTCTTTCTTAGTGTTTGTATACATCCTTTTACAGAGAGCTCCCCCTTGTGGTGTTTGCCAACAGACATTACCTTTCATGGCTACACAGGAATCTATACACTATTTCAAATGCTAATAGAGAAATACACAAATAGAAAAAATGAATAGTAATGATAAGTTCCACAATTGGATGTAAAATTGTTCCTATCCCGAAATAATCTTATACATATGCTGAACAGGTCGGATACACCACATCTCCTGGGCAGGGAAGGAAGCATAAGAGAGTAGATAGATAGATAGATAGATAGATAGATAGATAGATAGATAGATAGATAGATGCGACACCTGCTAGGGCTGTGGTGTACTTCGAACCGGGTCGGACAATTCTTTAAGGGGTGGTCACAGCAGCAGTGACCCGGTCCATTGCCCTGCGTGCGCAATCAAAGTGATGAGGGAATGTTTGGAAGGGATTTCACGTGACCCCACCTGTGGTGTTTGGCTATTGATGGCCGAAGCTGCTTAAGGGGACCGCTGGGGCCGGTGGTGTTGCAGCTGAGATGGTTCGGCTCCCCACAGGTGGAGCGGGGCCCCAGGGCTACCAGAGCAGTATATGAGGGATGGTTGACGTTGTGGTGCAGGAATGAGGGGGTAGGAAATGACTGGAGCACGCAAGGACTGAGGTTTCTGCAGGTGCAGTCCGGAGCACTGGTGAAAGGTGATAATGGAGGTCCGGGCAGCTTGGAAGCATTTCAGGATGCACCTAACCAGGTGGATTTGGAGGCCTTCCCTCTGCGCTGCTCCCTAGGTCTTTGATGCCTTAAGCTCTCCATAAGTCCCTATTACTGTCTGTCCATGAAATAGACCATTCCCCGCATGGCAGGCAGCTTGAGCCTGTTCCAGGTGTCACTCCGTCGTGGTGACTCTGGGCTGTAGTATGCTGCTTTGCCTCAGGGTGTCAGCTGGGGCCAGGAGACTTGAAATCTCTTGCCCTCTGGTTTTAGTTGCTGGGCCTGCAGTTCCCACACAACCATGGACTCCAGTGTCTGATCTTTGGTGCTCAGTCCCAGAGTGAGCTCAGTCGCAGCTCCAATCCTTCAGGTTCTCCTCACTTGCCTCCTCTTCTTTCCTCTCAGACTCACACACTAAGACTAACTGACTAACAACGCCCGCAGGCCAGAACCTATAGGGGAGCTCCCCTGAAACTGGGTTTAGAGCTCCCCCTTCTGGTCTGGAGTCAGGAAAGGTGTTGCATGCTGTGTTACCTGCTAAGCGGATCCCTCCTTGCTTCCAGGCATGACATCACCCCTTGTGAGGGAGGCAATGCCTCTGTGGCAACTGGACTCCTGGACATTATAGCAGGGGATCACAGCTGTTTCTTTTTGTGAGGTAAAACATTTCTTTACCTGTTTTTAAACAATATTTTGCATAAAAGAATCAGCTGTGATCCCCTGCTGTCCTGTGTGTATACTCTCTTTTGCTTCCCCCGCCCAAGAGCTGTGATATGATCAGACCATGTTCCTGTAAGGTCAGACACAGCCATTACACAGTACACAGCACGGGCACATTTATAACATTATCTCAGCACAAGAACACATTTTTTAAACACATCCAATTGTGGAGTTTATTTTTAGTTCATGATCTGTTGACTAAATATATTTTGTTCATGCCACAACCCCTTGTGGCATATTATGAAAAAAGGAGGTCAGCCTCTCTAATGTGGAACTGTACATAAACAAATAGGTATTAGAAAAACAATAATTTTTTTTGGTTTGTCAATGGAAACTTTTTTTAAATAGCTTAAGCAGAATCGGGACTGCTTCCATTCAGCATAACGGCTGCGAAATAATCTACTTGCCTCAGAGGGCAGTGCTCATCACACTCACGTTTACAGCTTTATCAGCCTACATGGACACAGAATGCAATTAGTTATACAAAACTATTTAAAGTAAACCTGTCGTGTGAAAAATGCTATTAACCTGCAGATATGGCATTATTCTGCAGCTTTAAACCCATTTGCAGTGAAAGCACGGCAGTCAGGAGGAAATAAACCTTATTCCTCTCAGGAGCTTCCAGCTTTCAGTCATAGAGGTGCGGCTTTAGCCATCTCTCAGTACACAGTTCACAAGGGCTATAAGTCCTGGCGCTGACTGACAGCCGCTCAGCCAGTGCATCAGTGCAGAGTCGCTGTCAGTCACATTAGTAAAAGTAGATATATATACAGGATATTTGATGTATCTCATAACCCCTTTAATTATGCTTAGGAAGTGGCCTGCTCCACCAAACCCTCATCTTGGCTCAGTTACAAAGCTGCCTGCAAGCCACAACCAGGATAATAACTGGGTTACAATAATAAGTGTATAATCAGGCAGTAAAGATAGGTAAATGGCTCTATGGTGGGTGCTGCTGGTGGTACCCAGGTAAAAAATGCATTCAGCATAGGAAATGCAACACTTTTAGACCTGCACCGTGGACTTTGATACCACCAACATCTAAGTACAGTTGTGCATCCCCACACAGGCTCTTCATAATGATTCTCATTTCAGCTTTTCATGGCTGACAGAAATAATGCCGACCAGCTCTGTAGTTGGAGATATTCCTGATTCAATCATTCATGGCTACTGTGGAAATAATCCTTTTTCTTCCTACCTTTAATGGGTAATTCTAGTTACTAGTCACTTTATATGACTGCAGACTTGTGAATTCACACAGAGAGCAATGTGCGTGCTGTCAACATTCTCTGATGCCAGTGCCGGTGCTAGGAACGGCGGGAACATAAATGAAGATATGCAAGATATACAAGTGAATTGTGCGAGGCTGAATAAATGACCACCCACTTCCAACATTGGAGAATCCTCACTAGTCTGTAGTCACATACAGTGATGGTTGACTTGTACCACAAGGCTGGACAACCCCTATAGTGAAGGTCACCAACTAATGACCATTGTTTTCTAGGTGGTGTTGGCGGAAGATAGATACACCCGCCAGCAATTTGCTGTTAAAGTCATCACAAAGAGGAACCTGCTAGCTGAAGGAGAGGAGCGTGCGATGGTGGAGCGGCGTGTGTTACACCTTGCATCTGGCAGCCCCTTCCTTCTTCATGGCACATTCGCCTTTCAGACCAAGGTAAAATTGTGACCGGTTCATAATATTGGATAAATCATAAAGTGCACTCATCTATATGCACATTTACATATGGTGTTGTTAACATTTCAGCATTGAAAACATGTTAACGTCATGCTCCTTGTATGTGTAGCTGTCACCTACTGTGGGAACACTGGACAAACCCTGGGAACCAGGCAATGTGCCTACAAATATGATGCTGATGGGTAACTTTTGGGGTTTCTCGATTGAAGTCCATGGAAAATCTTGGAGTGGTCCAACTGGCTCCCAAAATCTGAAGTCATTTGTCCACCCCTATAGATGTCATTCTTAATGAGCACTTCACAATGGTGAGAAATGCAGAAGTCAACATAACAATGAAAAGTGATCACACCCTTCATATGTAAATATATTTCTATATGTGCATACTTAGAATAACCAATAAACACATAGTAAAAAGAATAAAGTGTCATTATTGCTATTATTATGTAAGTATATCTTCATGAGAGAGGGGAATAGAGATCGATCACAAAACCTATGGGATCTAAGGAAAATCCAAATTTCATTCTCATCAAAATGTCTATCACTATACAGACGAAATAACTGATTATTGAGTGTTAGTAAATGTATGGAGGCTACAAGGATTTTATCATTGAAACTGATTTCTACGTCTTGTCTGACAGGAGCTTGTTCTTCTTGGGATGGAGTATGTCACCTGTGGCGAATTCCACCATCTCCTGATGAGGAAGGGGCCTCTTAACATCCCAAGTGCACGGTACAGTAGTCATAGTCTAAGCAATACAGCTATGCATTTTCTAACCGAGACTGACTAGATTGATTAGATTGTGCTAGCACTAAGGTTCGGATAAATTCTTATCTTCCATTCACAGGGCTGTTATTGGGAACACACTTAGGAAAAAATAGCTCTTTTTCCACTACACCACAACTGTCCACAGGTTGTGTATGGTATTGCAGCTCATCCCCATTCACTTAGTGATGTGATGGTAGGTCATTAACATCTGATTGGTGGTCGCGAAACACCCGGCACAGCGTCAATCAGCTGTTCACGGTGTCGGTGGTGGCGGAAACTGACCAGTTAGGGAACTGCGGAGCACAGCTTCATATACTTTATAGGAGCCATGGCTGTGTACATCTGCCCCCTCTTCAGATCAGTAGGTGGTAGATGTGCAGTACCCGACTGCGGACACTATACAGTAGAGGGACCTGCGCTGTGCAGCTCCATCACTGATCATTTCCGGCCACGAACAGCTGATCCATGGGGTGCTGGGTGTCAGACCCCCACCGCTCAGACATATTCTAAGTATAGGCCATCAATGTTAAAGTAGTGGACAACCTCTTTGATTATTAGTATATAATCACACACAAATCTGTTTCACAGCTTACTATTAACACATGGAGCTCTGGAGTGGATATATGGGATGTCTTTTACTTATACTATGATCGGTAATTACACTACTCAGGTAATGGATACGTCCCATATACCAGGAAGTTCTCCATAAGTAAGACCCAAAAATAAATTAGATAAATTTAATTAGACAGAAACAGTTATTTTTTTTGTAGGAGAAGATAAAAAGTGATCGGTGGATATGTTACACTTTTAAGAGCAATTTTTTCCTTATTATTGGGATTGGCCATTAATATCCGTGTTACTAATATTCAGTTGAGCAGGTCCAGGTGAACTATGATTAGTACAATATGTGCGAATTCCCTACTGGATCATAACAAAAAAAATAAAATAAAACTAAAATAATAATAATAAATATATGCATATAATAAATATAAGTATAAAACACTGAAAAGTTTTGCCTGTCTAGTCTATTTAGCAGTATATATTTCTGACTTTCTCATTCACTAATTAGTCTCTACTCTTTTCTTTCTGCCAGATTCTACGCCGCCGAACTTGTGTGCGGAATTCAATACCTGCATTCTGAGGGCATCGTCCACCGGTAACTAGAAATACATCTAATCCTCCAACACCAGTGGGCTTATAACTCTACACAGCATTACTGATAATTTTAGAATGGACCCCGATAACAATCCATTTGTCTTCTTCTTCACAGAGATCTCAAGCCTTCCAACATCTTGGTGGCTGCGACGGGCCATGTAAAGATTGCCGACTTCGGACTGGCCCTTGAAAACATCTATGGAGACCGGACAGCCACCGAATACGCTGGGACACCGGGCTTCATTGCTCCCGAGATGCTGGCTGCAGAGGAGTACAATGCTGGAGTAGACTGGTACGCATTTGGCATCATTTTGAACATCATGATTACCAGCAGGTCCAAATACCATCGAGGACTATTCAATGCTTCCAGCGAAGAGGCAAAAAACATCATTAAAAAGGTCAGTATATGATATAAGTGATTACTTTTATGCTGTAATGTTAGCTGTAAATTACTATTATATCCAGCTCTGTTGATGGAAGATAAATGTCCCAATCTCAAGGTAGATCAAGGGTTTACGAGTTCAATATATTTTAGGGATGTAGCAATGGTATGCATTACCTATCATATGTCATATTGTAGATTTCAGAATATAAACACTAATATATAAATTAAAAAAAAGTTTATTTTTTTATTTCAATTTTAAGTTGTTATATAAATGTAATTTTTTTTCTTCTTTTGCAGCTCCTCCGGGAAGATCCTGCCAGGCGTCTTGGAGTCAATGGTAACATCAGAGCCCATAGGTTTTTCCAGCGTATTGACTGGGATGCGGTGGAATCCCTTAGAATGTGTCCGCCACATGTTCCTGTGCCAGTAAGTATTAGAGGAGATGTTTTATACAGACTCATAGATTGATAGTTTCACATAGATTTAATCTCTTTTTCCAAATTTGTAATGTTACTAATAAGAATGAAGGGGGCTGGTCTTAGGCTCACTACTATACTGGAATGAGGCTTAAACCACTAATATTTTGTTTATGAAAGTAATGAATCTGAGGTCAAATTTGTCGGTGGAGAGATGAGAATTCTCCATACATGTTAAATGATCGGGAGAAAGTGACTAAATCTGCCGATCATTGGTTGGCTTACAGTATGTAGAGGGCCTCCAGCCTTCCTGAACTTTACTATATACTATTCTCATGTAATCACCTTGTGCTTTCTTTTTCTCTTATAGCCAAGTAACATCCAGCGCGGCTCCAGACCATTCAATCTCCAAATTCTGGAAGCAGCAGAGGCTAACAACGCAGCCCTCTCAGCAGACCACCAGGCCTTATTCACAGGGTTTTCATTTACCAACATCAGCTGGAAAACCCCAAACCATCCACCAGCTCTTTAATACCACCAGAGCAAGCTGTCTTCCTAAGCCCTAAGAAGAACATCCGGACGCTGCTGATCCCTACTGGTGAGAGGAAGCAGGTGACAGGGGAGGATGTGCGGTATACTGGTGAGAGAAGTCTGGTGACAGGGGAGGATGTGCGGTATACTGGTGAGAGGAGGCTGGTGATGGGAGGCTGCTGCTGTTTACTGGTGAGAGGAGGCTGGTGACAGGGGAGGATGTGCTGTATACTGGTGAGAGGAGGCTGATGATGGGAGGCTGGTGAGGGGAGGCTGGTAAGGAGAGGAGATGAGAGTTTGGTAAGGAGAGGAAATGAGAGGCTGGAGAGGAGATGAGATGAGTCTGGTAAGGAGAGGAGATGAGAGGCTGAAAAGATGAGATGAGTCTGGTAAGGAGAGGAGATGAGAGGCTGGAGAGGAGAGGAGAAGAGAGGCTGGAAAGGAGAGGCTGAAGAGGAGATGAGAGGCTGGAGAGGAGAGGAGATGAGAGGCTGGAGAGGAGAGGAGATGAGAGGCTGGAGAGGGGAGGAGATGAGAGGCAGGAGAGGAGATGAGAGGCTCGGGAGGAGAGGAGATGAGAGGCTGGAGAAGAGAGCAGATGAGAGGGTGGAGAGGAGATGAGAGGCTGGAGAGGAGAGGATATGAGAGGAGATGAGAGGCTGGAGAGGAGATGAGAGGAGAGGCTGAAGAGGAGATTAGAGGCTGGAGAGGCTGGAGAGGGAGGAGAGGAGAGGCTGGAAAGGAGAAGAGAGGAGATGACAGGCTGGAGAGGAGATGAGAGGCTGGAGAGGAGAGGAGATGAGAGGCTGGATAGGAGAGGAGATGAGAGGCTGGGGAGGAGAGGAGATGAGAGGCTGGGGAGGAGAGGAGATGAGAGGCTGGAGAGGAGATGAGAGGCTGGAGAGGAGAGATGATGAGAGGCTGGAGAGGAGAGGAGAGGCTGGAGAGGAGAGGAGAGGCTGGAGAGGAGATGAGAGGCTGGAGAGGAGAGGAGAGGCTGGAGAGTAGATGAGAGGCTGGAAAGGAGAGGAGATGAGAGGCTGGAGAGGAGATGAGAGGCTGGAAAGGAGAGGCTGGAGAGGAGAGGAAATGAGAGGCTGGAGAGGAGAGGGAGGAGAGGAGAGGCTGGAAAGGAGAAGAGAGGAGATGACAGGCTGGAGAGATGAGAGGATGGAGAGTAGAGGAGATGAGAGGCTGGATAGGAGAGGAGAGGAGAGTCTGGGGAGGAGAGGAGATGAGAGGCTGGAGAGGAGAGGAGATGAGAGGCTGGAGAAGAGATGAGAGGCTGGAGATGAGAGGGAGGAGAGGAGATGAGAGGAGATGAGAGGCTGGAGATGAGAGGAGATGAGAGGCTGGAGAGGAGAGGAGAGGCTGGAGAGGAGAGGAAAGGCTGGAGAGGAGAGGCTGGAGAGGAGAGGAGATGAGAGACTGGAGAGGAGAGGAGATGAGAAGCTGGAGAGGAGAGGAGATGAGAGGCTGGGGGAGGAGAAAAGATGAGAGGCTGGAGAGGAGAGGCTGGAGAGGAGATGAGAGGCTGGAAAGGAGACGCTGGAGAGGAGAGGAAATGAGAGGCTGGAGAGGAGATGAGAGGATGGAAAGGAGAGTAGTTGAGAGGCTGGAGAGGAGAGGAGATGAGAGGAGATGAGAGGCTGGAGAAGAGATGAGAGGCTGGAGAGGAGATGAGAGGCTGGAGTGGAGAAGAGAAGAGAGGCTGGAGAGGAGAGTAGTAGCTGGAGAGATGAGAGGAGAGGCTGGAGAGGAGAGGAGATGAGAGGCTGGAGAGGAGAGGAGATGAGAGGCTGGATGGGAGAGGAGATGAGAGGCTGGAGAGGAGATGAGAGGCTGGAGAGGAGATGAGAGGCTGGAGAGGAGAGGCTGGAGAGGAGAGGAGATGAGAAGAGAGGCTGGAGAGGAGAGGAGATGAGAGGCTGGAGAGGAGAAGAGAGGCTGGAGAGGGGAGGAGAGGAGAGGCTGGAGAGATGATGAGAGGCTGGAGAGGAGAGGAGAGGCTGGAGAGGAGAGGAGAGGCTGGAGAGGAGAGGAGATGAGAGGCTGGAGAGGAGAGGAGAGGCTGGAGAGTAGATGAGAGGCTGGAAAGGAGAGGAGATGAGAGGCTGGAGAGGAGATGAGAGGCTGGAAAGGAGAGGCTGGAGAGGAGAGGAAATGAGAGGCTGGAGAGGAGAGGGAGGAGAGGAGAGGCTGGAAAGGAGAAGAGAGGAGATGACAGGCTGGAGAGGAGATGAGAGGATGGAGAGTAGAGGAGATGAGAGGCTGGATAGGAGAGGAGATGAGAGTCTGGGGAGGAGAGGAGTTGAGAGGCTGGAGAGGAGAGGAGATGAGAGGCTGGAGATGAGAGGAGATGAGAGGCTGGAGAGGAGAGGCTGGAGAGGAGAGGAAAGGCTGGAGAGGAGAGGCTGGAGAGGAGAGGAGATGAGAGGCTGGAGAGGAGAGGAGATGAGAAGCTGGAGAGGAGAGGAGATGAGAGGCTGGGGGAGGAGAAAAGATGAGAGGCTGGAGAGGAGAGGCTGGAGAGGAGATGAGAGGCTGGAAAGGAGACGCTGGAGAGGAGAGGAAATGAGAGGCTGGAGAGGAGATGAGAGGATGGAAAGGAGAGTAGTTGAGAGGCTGGAGAGGAGAGGAGATGAGAGGAGATGAGAGGCTGGAGAAGAGATGAGAGGCTGGAGAGGAGATGAGAGGCTGGAGTGGAGAAGAGAAGAGAGGCTGGAGAGGAGAGTAGTAGCTGGAGAGATGAGAGGAGAGGCTGGAGAGGAGAGGAGATGAGAGGCTGGAGAGGAGAGGAGATGAGAGGCTGGATGGGAGAGGAGATGAGAGGCTGGAGAGGAGATGAGAGGCTGGAGAGGAGATGAGAGGCTGGAGAGGAGAGGCTGGAGAGGAGAGGAGATGAGAAGAGAGGCTGGAGAGGAGAGGAGATGAGAGGCTGGAGAGGAGAAGAGAGGCTGGAGAGGGGAGGAGAGGAGAGGCTGGAGAGGAGAAGAGAGGCTGGAGAGGAGAGGAGATGAAAGGCTGGAGAGAAGATGAGAGACCGGAGAGGAGAGGAGATGAGAGGCTGGGGAGGAGAGGAGATGAGAGGCTGGAGAGGAGAGGAGATGAGAGGCTGGAGAGGAGCTGAGAGGCTGGAGAGAAGAGATGAGAGGCTGGAGAGGAGATGAGAGGCTGGAGAGGAGAGGAGTTTAAAGGGAAGAGGGGAGATGAGAAGAGATGAGAGGCTGGAGAGGAGAGGAGATGAGAGGCTGGAGTGGAGAGGAGAGGCTGGAGAGGAGAGGCTGGAGAGGAGATGAGAGGCTGGAGAGGAGATGAGAGGCTGAAGAGGAGAGGAGATGAGAGGCTGGAGAGGAGAGTAGAGGAGAGGCTGGAGAGGAGAGGCTGGAGAGGTGAGGAGATGAGAGGCTAGAAAGGAGAGGAGAGACTGGAGAGGAGAGGAGATGAGAGGCTGGAGAGGAGATGAGAGGCTGGAGAGGGGATGAGAGGCTGGAGAGGAGATGAGAGGCTGGAGAGGAGAGGAGATGAGAGGCTGGAGAGGAGAGGAGATGAGAGGCTGGAGAGGAGAGGAGATGAGAGGCTGGAGAGGAGATGAGAGGCTGGAGAGGAGAGGAAATGAGAGGCTGGAGAGGAGATGAGGGGCTGGAGAGGAGAGGAGATGAGAGGCTGGAGAAGAGATGAGAGGCTGGAGAGGAGAGGAGATGAGAGGCTGGGGGAGGAGAAAAGATGAGAGGCTGGAGAGGAGAGGCTGGAGAGGAGAGGCTGGAGAGGAGAGGCTGGAGAGGAGATGAGAGGCTGGAAAGGAGACGCTGGAGAGGAGAGGAAATGAGAGGCTGGAGAGGAGATGAGAAGATGGAAAGGAGAGGAGTTGAGAGGCTGGAGAGGAGAGGAGATGAGAGGAGATGAGAGGCTGGAGAGGAGATGAGAGGCTGGAGAGGAGATGAGAGGCTGGAGTGGAGAAGAGAAGAGAGGCTGGAGAGGAGAGTAGTAGCTGGAGAGATGAGAGGAGAGGCTGGAGAGGAGAGGAGATGAGAGGCTGGAGAGGAGATGAGAGTCTGGAGAGAAGAGGAGATGAGAGGAGATGAGAGGCTGGAGAGGAGAGGAGATGAGAAGAGAGGCTGGAGAGGAGAGGAGATGAGAGGCTGGAGAGGAGAAGAGAGGCTGGAGAGGGGAGGAGAGGCTGGAGAGGGGAGGAGAGGAGAGGCTGGAGAGGAGAAGAGAGGCTGGAGAGGAGAGGAGATGAAAGGCTGGAGAGAAGATGAGAGACTGGAGAGGAGAGGAGATGAGAGGCTGGGGAGGAGAGGAGATGAAAGGCTGGAGAGGAGAGGAGATGAGAGGCTGGAGAGGAGCTGAGAGGCTGGAGAGAAGAGATGAGAGGCTGGAGAGGAGATGAGAGGCTGGAGAGGAGTTTAAAGGGAAGAGGGGAGATGAGAAGAGATGAGAGGCTGGAGAGGAGAGGAGATGAGAGGCTGGAGAGGAGAGGAGATGAGAGGCTGGAGTGGAGAGGAGAGGCTGGAGAGGAGAGGCTGGAGAGGAGATGAGAGGCTGGAGAGGAGATGAGAGGCTGGAGAGGAGAGGAGATGAGAGGCTGGAGAGGAGATGAGAGGCTGGAGAGGAGAGTAGAGGAGAGGCTGGAGAGGAGAGGCTGGAGAGGTGAGGAGATGAGAGGCTAGAAAGGAGAGGAGAGACTGGAGAGGAGAGGAGATGAGAGGCTGGAGAGGAGAGGAGATGAGAGGCTGGAGAGGAGATGAGAGGCTGGAGAGGAGAGGAGATGAGAGGCTGGAGAGGAGAGGAGATGAGAGGCTGGAGAGGAGAGGAGATGAGAGGCTGGAGAGGAGATGAGAGGCTGGAGAGGAGAGGAAATGAGAGGCTGGAGAGGAGATGAGAGGCTGGAGAGGAGAGTAGATGAGAGGCTGGAGAGGAGAGGCGAGGAGATGAGAGGCTGGAGAGGAGAGGAGATGAGAGGAGATGAGAGGCTGGAGAGGAGATGAGAGGCTGGAGAGGAGAGGCTGGAGAGGCGAGGAGATGAGAGGCTGGAGAGGAGAGGAGATGAGAGGCTGGAGAGGAGAGGAGATGAGAAGCTGGAGAGGAGAGGAGATGAGAAGCTGGAGAGGAGAGGAGAGGCTGGAGAGGAGAGGAGATGACAGGCTGGAGAGGAGAGGAGATGAGAGGAAATGAGAGGCTGGAGAGGAGAGGAGATGAGAGGCTGGGGAGGAGAGGAGAGGCTGGAGAGGAGAGGAGGTGAGAGGAGATGAGAGGCTGGAGAGGAGAGGGAGGAGAGGAGAGGCTGGAAAGGAGAAGAGAGGAGATGAGAGGCTGGAGAGGAGAGGAGATGAGAGGCTGGAGAGGAGAGGAGATGAGAGGCTGGGGAGGATAGGAGATGGAAGGCTGGAGAGGAGAGGAGATGAGAGGCTGGAGAGGAGATGAGAGGCTGGAGAAGAGATGAGAGGCTGGATATGAGAGGGAGGAGAGGAGATGAGAGGAGATGAGAGGCTGGAGAGGAGAGGAGATGAGAGGCTGGAGAGGAAGGAGATGAGGGGCTGGAGAGGAGAGGAAAGGCTGGAGAGGAGAGGCTGGAGAGGAGAGGAGATGAGAGGCTGGATACGAGAGGAGAGTCTGGAGAAGAGACGCTGGAGTGGAGAGGAGATGAGAGGCTGGAGAGGAGATGAGAGGCTGGAGAGGAGATGAGAGCCTGGAGAGGAGAGATGATTAGAGGCTGTAGAGGAGAGGAGATGAGAGGCTGGAGAGGAGATGAGAGGCTGGAGAGGAGATGAGAGGCTGGAAAGGAGAGGAGATGAGAGGCTGGAGAGGAGAGGAGATGAGAGGCTGGGGAGGAGAGGAGATGAGAGTCTGAAGAGGAGAGGAGAGGCTGGAGAGGAGAGGCTGGAGAGGAGAGGAAATGAATGGCTGGAGAGGAGATGAGAGGCTGAAGAGGAGAGGAGATGAGAGGCTGGAGAGGAGAGGAGATGAGAGGCTGGAGAGCAGATGAGAGGCTGGAGAGGAGAGGAGAGGCTAGAGAGGAGATTAGAGGCTGGAGAGATGAGAGTAGAGGCTGTAGAGGAGAGGAGATGAGAGGCTGTAGAGGAGAGGAGATGAGAGGCTGGATGGGAGAGGAGATGAGAGGCTGGGGAGGAGAGGAGATGAGAGGCTGGAGAGGAGACGAGAGGCTGGAGAGGAGACGAGAGGCTGGAGAGGAGACAAGAGGAGATGAGAGGCTGGAGAGGAGAGGAGATGAGAGGAGAGGCTGGAGAGGAGAGGAAATGAGAGGCTGGAGAGGAGAGGAGATGAGAGGCTAGGGAGGAGAGTAGATGAGAGGCTGGAGAGGAGAGGAGATGAGAGGATGGAGAGGAGATGAGAGGCTGGAGAGGAGATGAGAGGCTGGAGAGGAGATGAGAGGCTGGAAAGGAGAGGAGATGAGAGATGAGAGGCTGGAGAGGAGATGAGATGAGAGGCTGGAGAGGAGATGAGAGATGAGAGGCTGGAGAGGAGAGGAGATGAGAGGCTGGAGAGGAGATGAGAGGCTGGAGATGAGAGGAGATGAGAGGCTGGAGAGGAGAGGAGATGAGAGGCTGGAGAGGAAAGGCTGGAGAGTAGAGGCTGGAGAGGAGAGGAGATGAGAGGCTGGAGAGGAAATGATAGGCTGGAGAAGAGATGAGAGGCTGGAGAGGAGATGAGAGGCTGGGGAGGAGAAAAGATGAGAAGCTGGAGAAGAGAGGCAGGAGAGGAGAGGCTGGAGAGGAGATGAGAGGCTGTAAAGGAGACGCTGGAGAGGAGAGGAAATGAGAGGCAGGAGAGGAGATGAGAGGCTTGAAAGGAGAGGAGATGAGAGGCTGGAGAGGAGAGGAGATGAGAGGAGATGAGAGGCTGGAGAGGAGATGAGAGGCTGGAGAGGAGATGAGAGGCTGGAGTGGAGAAGAGAGGAGAGGCTGAAGAGGAGAGTAGAGGCTGGAGAGATGAGAGGTGAGGTTGGAGAGGAGAGGAGATGAGAGGCTGGAGAGGAGAGGAAACGAGAGGCTGGATGGGAGAGGAGATGAGAGGCTAAGGAGGAGAGGAGATGAGAGGCTGGAGAGGAGATGAGAGGCTGGAGAGGAGATGAGAGGCTGGAGAGGAGATGAGAGGCTGGAGAGGAGATGAGAGGCTGGAGAGAAGAGGATATGAGAGAAGATGAGAGGCTGGAGAGGAGAGGAGATGAGAAGAGAGGCTGGTGAAGAGAGGAGATGAGAGGCTGGAGAGGAGAAGAGAGGCTGGAGAGGGGAGGACAGGAGAGGCTGGAGAGTGGAGGCGAGGATAGGCTGGAGAGAAGAGAGGCTGGAGAGGAGAGGAGATGAAAGGCTGGAGAGAAGATGAGAGGCTGGAGAGGAGAGGAGATGAGAGGCTGGGGAGGAGAGGAGATGAGAGGCTGGAGATGAGAAGCGATGAGAGGCTGGAGAGGAGCTGAGAGGCTGGAGAGAAGAGATGAGAGGCTGGAGAGGAGAGGAGATGAAAGGGAGGAGGGGAGATGAGAAGAGATGAGAGGCTGGAGAGGAGAGGAGATGAGAGGCTGGAGAGAAGAGGAGATGAGAGGCTGGAGTGGAGAGGAGAGGCTGGAGAGGAGAGGCTGGAGAGGAGAGGCTGGAGAGGAGATGAGAGGCTGGAGAGGAGAGGAGATTAGAGGCTGGAGAGGAGAGGAGATGAGAGGCTGGAGAGGAGAGTAGAGGAGAGGCTGGAGAGGAGAGGCTGGAGAGGAGAGGAGATGAGAGGCTAGAAAGGAGAGGAGAGACTGGATAGGAGAGGAGATGAGAGGCTGGAGATGAGAGGAGATGAGAGGCTGGACAGGATAAGTAATGATAGGAGATGAGAGGCTGGAGAGGAGATGAGAGGCTGGAGAGGAGAGGCGAGGAGATGAGAGGCTGGAGAGGAGAGGAGATGAGAGGAGATGAGAGGCTGGAGAGGAGATGAGAGGCTGGAGAGAAGAGGATATGAGAGGAGATGAGAGGCTGGAGAGGAGAGGAGATGAGAAGAGAGGCTGGAGAAGAGAGGAGATGAGAGGCTGGAGAGGAGAAGAGAGGCTGGAGAGGGGAGGACAGGAGAGGCTGGAGAGTGGAGGAGAGGATAGGCTGGAGAGAAGAGAGGCTGGAGAGGAGGAGATGAAAGGCTGGAGAGAAGATGAGAGGCTGGAGAGGAGAGGAGATGAGAGGCTGGGGAGGAGAGGAGATGAGAGGCTGGAGATGAGAAGCGATGAGAGGCTGGAGAGGAGCTGAGAGGCTGGAGAGAAGAGATGAGAGGCTGGAGAGGAGAGGAGATGAAAGGGAGGAGGGGAGATGAGAAGAGATGAGAGGCTGGAGAGGAGAGGAGATGAGAGGCTGGAGAGAAGAGGAGATGAGAGGCTGGATTGGAGAGGAGAGGCTGGAGAGGAGAGGCTGGAGAGGAGATGAGAGGCTGGAGAGGAGATTAGAGGCTGGAGAGGAGAGGAGATGAGAGGCTGGAGAGGAGAGTAGAGGAGAGGCTGGAGAGGAGAGGCTGGAGAGGAGAGGAGATGAGAGGCTAGAAAGGAGAGGAGAGACTGGATAGGAGAGGAGATGAGAGGCTGGAGAGGAGAGGAGATGAGAGGCTGGAGAGGAGAGGAGATGAGAGGCTGGAGAGGAGAGGAGATGAGAGGCTGGAGAGGAGATGAGAGGCTGGAGAGGAGATGAGAGGCTGGAGAGGAGAGTAGATGAGAGGCTGGACAGGATAAGTAATGATAGGAGATGAGAGGCTGGAGAGGAGACGAGAGGCTGGAGAGGAGAGGCTGGAGAGGAGAGGAGATGAGAGGCTGGAGAGGAGATGAGAGGCTGGAGAGAAGAGGCTGGAGAGGCGAGGAGATGAGAGGCTGGAGAGGAGAGGAGATGAGAAGCTGGAAAGGAGAGGCTGGAGAGGAGAACAGATGACAGGCTGGAGAGGAGAGGAGATGAGAGGAGATGAGAGGCTGGAGAGGAGAGGAGAGGCTGGAGAGGAGAGGAGATAAGAGGCTGGAGAGCAGATGAGAGGCTGGAGAGGAGATGAGAGGCTGGAGAGGATAAGAGATGAGAGGAGATGAGAGGCTGGAGAGGAGATGAGAGGTGAGGCTGGAGAGGAGAGGAGAGGCTGGAGAGGAGAGGAGAGGTTGGAGGGGAGGAGAGGCTGGAGAGGGGAGGAGAGGAGAGGTTGGAGAGGGGAGGAGAGGAGAGGCTGGAGAGGAGAGGAGAGGAGAGGCTGGAGAGAAGATGAGAGGCTGGAGAGGAGAGGAGATGAGAGGCTGGGGAGGAGAGGAGATGAGAGGCTGGAGAGGAGATGAGAGGCTGGAGAGGAGAGGAGATGAGAGGGAGGAGAGGAGATGAGAGGAGATGAGAGGCTGGAGAGGAGAGGAGATGAGAGGCTGGAGAGGAGAGGAGATAAGAGGCTGGAGAGGAGATGAGAGGCTGGAGAGGAGATGAGAGGCTGGAGAGGAGAGGCGATGAGAGGAGATGAGAGGCTGGAGAGGAGATGAGAGGTGAGGCTGGAGAGGAGAGGAGAGGCTGGAGAGGAGAGGAGAGGTTGGAGAGGGAAGGAGAGGCTGGAGAGGGGAGGAGAGGAGAGGCTGGAGAGGAGAGGAGATGCGAGGCTGGAGAGAAGATGAGAGGCTGGAGAGGAGAGGAGATAAGAGGCTGGGGAGGAGAGGAGATGAGAGGCTGGAGAGGAGATGAGAGGCTGGAGAGGGGATGAGAGGCTGGAGAGGAAAGGAGATGAGAGGCTGGAGAGAAGCTGAGAGGCTGGAGAGGAGAGGAGATGAGAGGCTGGGGAGGAGAGGAGATGAGAGGGAGGAGAGGAGATGAGAGGCTGGAGAGGAGAATTTTTTGTTTTTTTAATCATAGCATTAAAAGCTATATTGCTTTGCTATGTAAAATAATTATATTTACCGGTGGCTACCGGTGACTATAGTTACACTTTTCCCCCTCCTCCATAACAGCTCATTGAGCTGTTCTGGGTGACAGGGAAATATGGTGAGTGATGGCTGGCTATTAAGGGGTGGAAGGAGGCCAGTTTTTTTTTTTTTTTTTTTTTTTTTAAATCATAGCATTTAAAGCTATATTGCTTTGCTATGTAAAATAATTATATTTACCGGTGGCTACCGGTGACTATAGTTACACTTTTCCCCCTCCTCCATAACAACTCATTGAGCTGTTCTGGGTGACAGGGAAATATGGTGAGTGATGGCTGGCTATTAAGGGGTGGAAGGAGGCCAGTTTTTTTTTTTTTTTTTTTTTTTTTTAAATCATAGCATTTAAAGCTATATTGCTTTGCTATGTAAAATAATTATATTTACCGGTGGCTACCGGTGACTATAGTTACACTTTTCCCCCTCCTCCATAACAACTCATTGAGCTGTTCTGGGTGACAGGGAAATATGGTGAGTGATGGCTGGCTATTAAGGGGTGGAAGGAGGCCAGTTTTTTTTTTTTTTTTTTTTTTTTTTTTTTTTAAATCATAGCATTTAAAGCAATATTGCTTTGCTATGTAAAATAATTATATTTACCGGTGGCTACCGGTGACTATAGTTACACTTTTCCCCCTCCTCCATAACAACTCATTGAGCTGTTCTGGGTGACAGGGAAATATGGTGAGTGATGGCTGGCTATTAAGGGGTGGGAGGAGGCCAGTTTTTTTTTTTTTTGTAATCATAGCATTTAAAGCTATATTGCTTTGCTATGTAAAATAATTATATTTACCGGTGGCTACCGGTGACCATAGTTACACTTTTCCCCCTCCTCCATAACAACTCATTGAGCTGTTCTGGGTGATGGGGAAATATGGCGAGTGATGGCTGGCTATTAAGGGGTGGAGGAGGCCAGTTTTTTTTTTTTTGTAAATTCATAGCATTTAAAGCTACATTGCTTTGCTATGTAAATTAATTATATTTCCTGGAGGCTACTGGTGACTATAGTTACACTTTTCCCCCTCCTCCATAACAACTCATTGAGCTGTCCTGGATGACGGGGAAATATGGTGAGTGATGGCTGGCTATTAACCCCTTAAGCCCGAGGGTGGTTTGCACTTTAATGATCGGGCCAATTTTTACAATTCTGACCACTGTCCCTTTATGAGGTTATAACTCTGGAACGCTTTAACGGATCTTGGCGATTCTGACACTGTTTTCTCATGACATATTGTTCTTCATGATAATGGTAAAAATTTCTTTGCTATAACTTGCGTTTATTTGTGAAAAAAACGAATATTTGGTGAAAAGTTTGAAAATTTTGCAATTTTCCAACTTTGAATTTTTATGCCCTTAAATCACAGACATATGGCATGCAAAATACTTAATAACTAACATTTCCCACATGTCTACTTTACATCAGCACAATTTTGGAACCAAAATTTTTTTTTGTGACGGAGTTATAAGGGTTAAAAGTTGACCAGCAATTTCTCATTTTTACAACACCATTTTTTTTTAGGGACCACATCTCATTTGAAGTCATTTTGAGGGGTCTATATGATAGAAAATACCCAAGTGTGACACCATTCTAAAAACTGCACCCCTCAAGGTACTCAAAACCACTTTCAAGAAGTTTATTAACCCTTCAGGTGTTTCACAGGAATTTTTGGAATGTTTAAATAAAAATGAACATTTAACTTTTTTTCACACAAAATTTATTTCAGCTCCAATTTGTTTTATTTTACCAAGGGTAACAAGAGAAAATAGACCACGAAAGTTGTAGCACAATTTGTGCTGAATACGCTGATACCCCATATGTGGGGGTAAACCACTGTTTGGGCACATGGCAGAGCTCGGAAGAAAGGAGCGCCATTTGACTTTTCAATGCAAAATTGACTGGAATTGAGATGGGACGCCATGTTGCGTTTGGAGAGCCCATGATGTGCCTAAACATTGAAACCCCCCACAAGTGACACCATTTTGGAAAGTAGACCCCTTACGGAACTTATCTAGATGTGTGTTGAGCACTTTGACCCAACAAGTGCTTCACAGAGGTTTATAATGCAGAGCCGTAAAAATAAAAAATCATATTTTTTCACAAAAATGATCTTTTCGCCCCCATTTTTTTTATTTCCCCAAGGGTAAGAGAAGAAATTAGACCACAAAAGTTGTTGTGCAATTTGTCCTGAGTACGACGATACCCCATATGTGGGGGTAAACCACTGTTTGGGCACATAGCAGAGCTCAGAAGGGAAGGAGCGCTATTTTACTTTTCAATGCAAAATTGACTGGAATTAAGATGGGATGTATCATGAGTCCCAATGGCAGGGACTTAGGGAAAAACGGACTAGCTCTAGGATGATGGAATCTCAGATGACCGCGATACTGAACCTAACACACAACTAATAATAGCCGGGGGGCGTGCCTACGTTTTATCCCTAGACGTCTCGCACCAGCCGGAGATCTAGCTACCCCTAGTAGAGGAATACACAGACCTGGCTTGCCTCCAGGGAAACCCCAAAAGTGATAGTAGCCCCCCACATATAATAACGGGTAGGTAAGAGGAAAACACATACGTAGTATGAATATAGGTTCAGCAAAGAGAGGCCCTCTGACTAGATAGCAGAAAATACAAAAGAGGACTTCGCGGTCACCTCAAAACCCTAACAAGCCATCCTGAAATTACTTTAACTCCGATATCAACTCATGACACTGGAGTAGTAATTTCAGATCACTAGAGCTTCCAGCAGCAAGAGTATATAAATGCGTGCTGGAGAAAATAAACACAAAAAATGCAGAAGATCCAACTTAGCTGAATTGCAGACTTGGAGCAGGTAGCAAGCAACAGAGGTACTCTGGTAACATTGATTGCCGGCACTAGAATGACTGAAAAGCCAGACTAAATAGGAAACTCCCAATTCCTGATGGGAACAGGTGCACTGGAAATAAAAGACAAAAGAAAGCCAGTACCACCAGTAGCCACCAGAGGGAGCCAAAAACAGAATTCACAACAGTACCCCCCCTTAAGGAGGGGGCACCGAACCCTCATAAGAAGCACCAGGGCGATCTGGATGCGCCCTATGAAAGGCGCGGACCAAATCAGAGGCATGAACATCAGAGGCAGTCACCCAAGAATTATCTTCCTGACCGTATCCCTTCCATTTAACCAAATATTGAAGTCTCCGTCTGGAAACGCGAGAGTCCAAAATCTTTTCCACAACATACTCCAATTCACCCTCCACCAGCACAGGAGCAGGAGGCTCAACAGAAGGAACAACCGGTACCTCGTACCTCCGCACCAACGACCGATGGAAGACATTATGAATGGTGAAAGATACTGGTAGGTCCAAACGAAAAGATACCGGAGTAAGAATCTCCAAAATCTTATAAGGACCTATGAACCGAGGTTTAAACTTAGGAGAAGAGACCTTCATAGGGACAAAACGAGAAGATAACCACACCAAGTCCCCAACACGAAGACGATGACCCACACGACGATGACGATTAGCAAACTGCTGAGTCTTCTCCTGAGACAACTTCAAATTGTCCACCACATGACTCCAAATCCGGTGCAGTCTATCCACCACAGTGTCCACTCCAGGGCAATTTGAAGATTCCACCTGGCCAGATGAAAAACGAGGGTGAAACCCTGAATTGCAAAAGAAAGGAGAAACCAGAGTGGCAGAACTGGCCCGATTATTAAGGGCAAACTCTGCCAACGGCAAAAAGGCGACCCAATCATCCTGATCAGCAGACACAAAACACCTCAAATAAGTCTCCAAGGTCTGATTAGTTCGCTCCGTCTGGCCATTAGTCTGAGGATGGAATGCAGACGAAAAAGACAAATCAATGCCCATCCTGGCACAGAACGCTCGCCAGAACCTAGACACAAATTGAGATCCCCTGTCAGAAACGATGTTCTCCGGGATACCATGTAAACGAACCACATTCTGAAAAAACAAGGGAACTAACTCCGATGAAGAAGGCAATTTGGGCAAGGGTACCAAATGAACCATCTTAGAAAAACGGTCACAAACCACCCAAATGACGGACATTTTCTGAGAAACTGGAAGGTCCGAGATAAAGTCCATAGAGATGTGCGTCCACAGCCTCTTCGGAATAGGCAGGGGCAACAACAATCCACTAGCCCGAGAACAGCAAGGCTTGGCCCGAGCACAAACATCACAAGACTGTACAAAAGTACGCACATCCCGAGACAGGGAAGGCCAACAGAAGGACCTGGCCACCAAATCTCTGGTACCAAAGATTCCAGGGTGGCCTGTCAACACAGAAGAATGAACCTCCGAGATGACTCTACTGGTCCACTCATCTGGAACAAACAGTCTCCCAGGCGGACAACGATCAGGCCTATCAGTCTGAAACTCCTGCAAAGCACGTCGCAAGTCTGGGGAGACAGCAGACAAAATCACCCCATCCTTAAGGATACCCGTAGGCTCAGAATCACCAGGGGAGTCAGGCTCAAAACTCCTAGAAAGGGCATCTGCCTTCACATTTTTCGAACCCGGCAAGTATGAAACCACAAAATTAAACCGGGAGAAAAACAACGACCAGCGCGCCTGTCTAGGATTCAGACGCCTGGCAGACTCAAGGTAAATCAGATTCTTGTGATCAGTCAAGACCACCACCTGATGTCTAGCACCCTCAAGCCAATGACGCCACTCCTCAAATGCCCACTTCATAGCCAAGAGCTCCCGATTACCGACATCATAATTTCGCTCGGTGGGCGAAAACTTTCGAGAGAAGAATGCACATGGTCTCATCACTGAGCAATCGGGACTTCTCTGCGACAAAACCGCCCCCGCTCCAATCTCGGAAGCATCAACCTCGACCTGAAAAGGGAGCGAAACATCAGGCTGGCGCAACACAGGGGCAGAAGAAAAGCGGCGCTTAAGCTCCCAAAAGGCCTCCACAGCCGCAGAGGACCAATTGGCAACATCAGCACCCTTCTTAGTCAGATCAGTCAGAGGTTTAGCAACACTTGAAAACCCAGTTATAAATCGACGATAGAAATTAGCAAAGCCCAAGAATTTCTGAAGACTCTTCAGGGAAGTAGGCTGCGTCCAATCACAAATAGCCCGAACCTTGACAGGATCCATCTCAATAGAAGAAGGGGAAAAAATGTACCCCAAAAAAGAGATCTTCTGAACCCCAAAAATACACTTTGAACCCTTTACAAACAAAGAATTGGCCCGCAAAACCTGAAAAACCTTCCTAACCTGTAGAACATGCGACTCCCAGTCATCCGTAAAAATCAAAATATCATCCAAATACACAATCATAAATTTATCCAGATATTCACGGAAAATATTGTGCATAAAGGACTGAAAGACTGAAGGGGCATTAGAAAGACCAAAAGGCATTACCAAATACTCAAAATGGCCCTCGGGCGTATTAAATGCAGTTTTCCACTCATCTCCCTGCTTAATCCGCACCAAATTATACGCACCCCGAAGATCAATCTTAGAGAACCACTTTGCCCCTTTAATACGAGCAAATAAATCAGTCAATAGAGGCAAAGGATACTGGTATTTGACTGTAATCTTATTCAACAGGCGATAATCAATACAGGGCCTCAGGGAGCCATCTTTTTTACCCACGAAAAAAAAACCTGCTCCTAAAGGGGATGAGGATGGACGGATATGTCCCTTTTCCAAGGACTCCTTAATATACTCTCGCATAGCAGCATGCTCAGGCACAGACAGATTGAACAAATGACCCTTAGGAAATTTGCTGCCAGGAATTAAGTCTATAGCACAATCGCAATCCCTGTGAGGAGGGAGAGAACTAAGTTTAGGCTCCTCAAAAACATCACAATAGTCAGACAAAAATGCTGGAACTTCAGAGGGAGTAGCCCCCTGACATCCCCAGCTTAACACAGACATTGTTTTCCAGTCAAGGGCTGGATTATGAGTTTGCAACCATGGCAATCCAAGCACTAAGACATCATGCAAGTTATGCAAGACAAGGAAGCGAATCACCTCCCGATGGTCAGGAGTCATACACATAGTCACTTGTGTCCAGTATTGTGGTTTATTCCTAGCCAATGGTGTGGAGTCGATACCCTTCAAAGGGATAGGGACTTCTAAAGGCTCTAGGCTAAACCCACAGCGCCTGGCAAAGGACCAATCCATAAGACTCAAGGAAGCGCCAGAATCCACATAGGCATCCACGGTAATAGATGATAATGAACAAATCAAAGTCACAGACAAAATAAACTTAGACTGTAAAGTGCCAATTGCAAAAGACTTATCAACCTTTTTTGTGCGTTTAGAGCATGCTGATATAACATGAGCAGAATCACCACAGTAGAAGCACAACCCATTTTTACGCCTATAATTCTGCCGTTCACTTCTGGACAGAATTCTATCACATTGCATATTCTCCGGTGCCTGCTCAGAAAACACCGCCAAATGGTGCACAGGTTTGCGCTCCCGTAAACGCCGATCAATCTGAATAGCCATTGTCATGGACTCATTCAGACCTGTGGGCGTAGGAAACCCCACCATGACATCTTTAATGGCGTCAGAGAGACCTTCTCTGAAATTCGCCGCCAGGGCGCACTCATTCCACTGAGTAAGCACAGACCATTTTCGAAATTTTTGACAATATATTTCAGCTTCATCATGCCCTTGAGAGAGGGCTATCAAGGCTTTTTCAGCCTGAATCTCCAAATTAGGTTCCTCATAGAGCAACCCCAGTGCCAGAAAAAACGCATCCACATTGAGCAACGCAGGATCCCCTGGTGCCAATGCAAATGCCCAATTCTGGGGGTCACCCCGCAACAAGGAAATAACAATTTTAACCTGCTGAGCGGGGTTTCCAGTGGAGCGAGATGTCAGATAAAGATACAATTTACAATTGTGCAATTCAAAAAACAAGATCTATCTCCAGAAAAAAACTCAGGTATAGGAATCTTGGGTTCAGACATAGGAGCATGTATAACAAAGTCTTGGATATTTTGAACTTTAGAAGCAAGAGTATTCAGGTTTGAAGCTAAACTCTGGATATCCATTTCTCAACAGCTGAGATCTGAGCCATTCAGGGATTAAGAGGAGAGAAAAAAAAAACAGCAGATTGCAATTATGGCTAGACAGAACTTCTGAGTTAAAAAAAAAAAAAAAGTGTCAGAAACTTCTTTTTTCTCTCTTTCTTCAGCCAATACCTTTAATACATTTCTGGCCGGCAATACTATCATGAGTCCCAATGGCAGGGACTTAGGGAAAAACGGACTAGCTCTAGGATGATGGAATCTCAGATGACCGCGATACTGAACCTAACACACAACTAATAATAGCCGGGGGGCGTGCCTACGTTTTATCCCTAGACGTCTCGCACCAGCCGGAGATCTAGCTACCCCTAGTAGAGGAATACACAGACCTGGCTTGCCTCCAGGGAAACCCCAAAAGTGATAGTAGCCCCCCACATATAATAACGGGTAGGTAAGAGGAAAACACATACGTAGTATGAATATAGGTTCAGCAAAGAGAGGCCCTCTGACTAGATAGCAGAAAATACAAAAGAGGACTTCGCGGTCACCTCAAAACCCTAACAAGCCATCCTGAAATTACTTTAACTCCGATATCAACTCATGACACCGGAGTAGTAATTTCAGATCACTAGAGCTTCCAGCAGCAAGAGTATATAAATGCGTGCTGGACAAATAAACACAAAAAATGCAGAAGATCCAACTTAGCTGAATTGCAGACTTGGAGCAGGTAGCAAGCAACAGAGGTACTCTGGTAACATTGATTGCTGGCACTAGAATGACTGAAAAGCCAGACTAAATAGGAAACTCCCAATTCCTGATGGGAACAGGTGCACTGGAAATAAAAGACAAAAGTAAGCCAGTACCACCAGTAGCCACCAGAGGGAGCCAAAAACAGAATTCACAACAGGGATGCCATGTTGCGTTTGGAGAGCCCCTGAATTGCCTAAACATTAAACCCCCCCACAAGTGACACCATTTTAAAAAGTAGACCCCCTAAGGAACTTATCTAGATGTGTTGTGAGAACTTTGAACCCCCAAGTGTTTCACTACAGTTTATAACGCAGAGCCATGAAAATAAAAATTCTTTTTTTTTTTCACAAAAATGATTTTTTAGCCCCCAGTTTTGTATTTTCACAAGGGTATCAGGATAAATTGGACCCCAAAAGTTGTTGTCCAATTTGTCCTGAGTACGCTGATACCCCATATGTGGGGGGAACCACTGTTTGGGTGCATGACAGAGCTCGGAAGGGAAGGAGCGCCATTTGGAATGCAGACTTAAATGGATTGGTCTGCAGGCGTCACGTTGCATTTGCAGAGCCCCTGATGTACCCAAACAGTACAACAGTCCGTGACCGCTCCTGGCACATAGTGCCGGATGTCAGCTGCGATATGCAGCTGACACCCGGCCGCGATCGGCGGCGCTCCCCCCGTGAGCGCGGCCGATCGCGTATGACGTACTATCCCGTCACTGGGAATTAAGTCCCAGGTCACCTTGACGGGATAGTACGTCATATGGGATTAAGGGGTTAAGGGGTGGAGGAGGCCAGTTTTTTTTTTTTTTTTTAAATCATAGCATTTAAAGCTATATTGCTTAGCTATGTAAAATAATTATATTTACCAGTGGCTACCGGTGACTATAGTTACACTTTTCCCCCTCCTCCATAACAACTCATTGAGCTGTCCTGGATGACGGGGAAATATGGTGAGTGATGGCTGGCTATTAAGGGGTGGAGGAGGCCAGTTTTTTTTTTTTAAATCATAGCATTTAAAGCTACATTGCTTTGCTATGTAAAATAATTATATTTACCGGTGGCTACCGGTGACTATAGTTACACTTTACCCCCTCCTCCATAACAACTCATTGAGCTGTCCTGGATGACGGGGAAATATGGTGAGTGATGGCTGGCTATTAAGGGGTGGAGGAGGCCAGTTGTTTTTTTTTTTAATAATAGCATTTAAAGCTACATTGCTTTGCTATGTAAAATAATTATATTTACCGGAGGTTACCGGTGACTATAGTTACACTTTTCCCCCTCCTCCATAACAACTCATTGAGCTGTTCTGGGTGACAGGGAAATATGGTGAGTGATGGCTGGCTATTAAGGGGTGGAGGAGGCCAGTTGTTTTTTTTTTTTTTAAATAATAGCATTTAAAGCTACATTGCTTTGCTATGTAAAATAATTATATTTACCGGAGGCTACCGGTGACTATAGTTACACTTTTCCCCCTCCTCCATAACAACTCATTGAGCTGTTCTGGGTGACGGGGAAATATGGCGAGTGATGGCTGGCTATTGAGGGGTGGAGGAGGCCAGTTTTTTTTTTTTTTTTAAATCATAGCATTTAAAGCTACATTGCTTTGCTATGTAAATTAATTATATTTACCGGTGGCTACCGGTGACTATAGTTACACTTTTCCCCCTCCTCCATAACAACTCATTGAGCTGTCCTGGATGACGGGGAAATATGGAGAGTGATGGCTGGCTATTGAGGGGTGGAGGAGGCCAGTTTTTTTTTTAAATCATAGCATTTAAAGCTATATTGCTTTGCTATGTAAAATAATTATATTTACCGGAGGCTACCGGTGACTATAGTTACACTTTTCTCCCTCCTCCATTACAACTCATTGAGCTATCATGAGCGATGGGGAAATATGGTGAGTGGTGGTCCAAGCAGCTTGGATTTAGTGCCTTTCCACTCTTCCTCCAGACTCTGGGACCTTTTCTTTCCAAGGTCTAGTGTGAAGTATCCACAATCAATGATCGTTTTGGGAAACTGGTCATCTCCTGGTATAGGTCCACTGTGTTTTATGAGGACCAAAGTCAGCGCAGCCGTCTACCAGGAAATTGTAAAGCACTTCATGCTTCCCTCTGCCGACAAGCTTTTAGGAGAAAATTAACTTTTTGATGATATTCTAATTTTGTATGATGCACCTGTAGTATACAGGTAATACTGTGATCAGCAGTGCCATTATACACATGATGACCTTAAATCAGAGAGTTATGTCATATAAAATAGTTAATAAATTACATTTCCCACATGTCTAGTTAACATAAGCACAATTTTGGACACTTTTTTTGTTAGGAAGTTAAAAAGGTTAAAAGTTGACCAGAGATTTCTCATGTTTCCAACAAAATTTACAAAATCATTTTTTTTTGGGACCACAGAGCTCAGAAAGGAAGGGGCATTTTATATTTGGGAGTGCAGAATTTGCTGGATTTCTTCTGTGTGACGAGGAGCCATTTTGCTTTTCAAAAGCCTTTGTACTACCAGTAATGTGGTAGCCTCCTATATTTCCATTGAGAGATTAAGGAACTGAGTGGGGACTTTTTTTGTGGATTGATTTGACGCTTTTGTTGGGAACATTTTACATAACTTTTGGGATCACATTTATTCGGAGCTCTACGCTTACATTTGTGTTTCCATCTAAATCTCTGAGTGACGTAACTCAGATGAAACCCCTGAGGGATCCATTCACTTTAAAGAGGAAGCAGAATTACTCTGGACTTCATCTGGCCTCTAATAAGCGGAGTACTTCTTTTCAGAGGTGTACAAAACTTTGGCTGATGGCACTTTTATGCACACTTAAAAAGACGGACACCACTGGATCATAGGCCAGACAGTGTCCACAGTGCCTCCATCTGCCTCATTGTAGGGAATCATCCATCATAGATTCCATCTGACTGATGTATTTCAGAGCTTTACACGAAAACCCCGGTGTAAGGGCTCAGTGCAGTGCACAGGATAAATGGGAGCTGAGCCCTACTGTGATCTGTGGGAGGCAGAATGAACAAAACAGTAGGCGAAGAAATGGCTTGATTTATTTTTTACACCGTTCCTCGTGTAGTATAAGTGACAAGATGACTTTATTCTCCTGATCGGTGCGATTACAGCGATAGCAGATTTATATTGGGTTTTTATGTTTGGCTGCTGTCACAGACTAAAAGATGCCTTTTTTGCAAAACCAAGTTTTTACATCACCATATTTAGATAGATATAATTTTTCCACATTTCTGCTGACAGATTCATTTGATGGCTTGTTTTTCGTGGGACAAGTTGATGTTTTTATTAGAACCATATTTGGCACATTACATATTTTAATAGATTTCTATTCCGATTTTTGTGAGGCAGAATGAACAAAAACCAACAATTCAGGAATTAGTATTTTTTTAATGTCGTTCTGCGTGTGGTAAATTGATAAAGCAGGTTTATTCTTCAGGTCAGTGCGATTACAGTTATGCCTCATTTATACAGTTTCTTTGCTTGTTGGTTCTTTTACGCAATAAAAACTTTTATTAAAAAAAATATTATTTTTGCATTATTCTGAGAGCTATAACTTTTTTATTTTTCTACTGATAGAGCTGTATGTAAGATAAGATTAGATAAGATGGGGTAGGGTGGGAGCTAAAGGAGTGGTGGAGGGAGGACGGGGCAGGGGCCTTATTATTAGTGTTTACTGTTTTGCACTACATGCACTACATCATATGTGCTGTTTGGGGGGCTGAAAGGGAGGTAGGGGGCTTATTATTCTTACAGCCAGGGGTCTTATTATAAGCCCAGCCTGTGAGTATAACAAGCCCCCATACAGTATCCACAACATGAGTTGTGTTATATTTAATACTGCTATAGTAAGCAACTTATTATTATTATTATTATTATTATAAAGTTATTAAAGCTCTCCTGACCAGTGATACAGACCGCTTGCAGCGGCTCTAGTGTCCCAGCCAGGTTTGTTCCCACGGTCAGTAAATGCTGCATGTTGGACACTGTGTACTTGTGCAGCGTCCAACCTGCAGCGTCCTCCAGATGTTACAGCATAGTGGATGGGATTCCAAGAAATGCCATGTCCACTATGCGTGCACCGAGACCCGAGGAAACGGACATTTGCTGCCTGCCAATTCCTGAACTTCTGCACATACCCAAAAGCTGCGACATTTCAGTGAAAATCATACTAATAGCTGCTGGGGAGCGAGCAGCGCTGTGCACTAGTCCTACAGACAGGTCTCTGGTGGCTTCTCTCCAGCTGCTGACAGTGACTGACGTGTCTCTGTTATACGCCCACGTAGGATGACATTTGTCAGTCACTGTCACCGGCGGGGAGAAGCCGCCAGGGACCTGACTGTAGGACTAGTGCACAGCATCGCACTGTCACCGGGCGGGGAGAAGCTGCCAGGCACCTGTCTGTAGGACTAGTACACAGCGCCGCACTGTCAGCGGGTGGGGAGAAGCCGCCAGGGACCCGTCTGTAGGACTAGTGCACAGCACCGCACTGTCAGCGGGTGGGGAGAAGCTGCCAGGGACCTGTCTGTAGGACTAGTGCACAGCGCCGCACTGTCTGCGGGTGGGAAGAAGCCGCCAGGGACCTGTCTGTAGGATTAGTGCATAGTGCTGATCGCTCCCCAGCGGCTAGCGGCTATTAGTATGTTTTTCTCTGAAACGCCTCAGCTTTATCGAGACAAACATACCTGGTGAAATATTACAGCTGGGGCATGATACATGCTGCACATAGTTTGAGCAGCTTGCATCACCTGTCAGGCTTCCTTTAAAGGGGTAGTCCAGTCTTGTGATAAAAGTCTGCAGTCAACCTATGTGACTGCAGACTGCCAAATCATGACAAGGTGCAGTGCGCCTGCTGCCATGAGTCCGATCAGGTGTGATCAGGCGGTCATGCCGGCGCATGTTTGCAATTTGCACGTGCCGCCTAGATACATTTGGCGTCTTTCAATAAAAAAGAATTGAGAGAAAATGAAAGAGAGTAGTCAACACAGACTGCAAGTTGCATACCTGCGGTCACATGACCACCTGCTCACATCACTGATCCCGGAGCCATTATTACTGTACACGGGGGACTCATGGGCCATTATTACTGTACATAGGGGACTCTTGGGCCATTATTACTGTACATACATGGGGGACTCAGGGGACTTTATTAAATGTTAATATAATTAGAACTCAGAACAAGAATTACATTATATTCACAATCCAATTAGTCCAATGTGAATATAATTTCAGGGGGTCCTTATATAGTGTGGGGGCAATTACACACTGAGGACTACTGTTGGGGCCATTATACAGTTTGGGAGTTGATGAGGGGGCTATCACACAGCTTGGACGCTAATATGGGGACTACTGTGAGAGGCACTCATACAGTGTGGGAGCCAATATAAAGTGTGAGGACTACTGTGGTGCCATTATACAGTGTGAGAGCTAATATGAGTGCCATTCTACAGTTTAGGGGTGATCATACAGTGTGGAGACTACTATAGAGGCTAATATAAAGTGTGAGGGTCAATATATAGTATTGGGGCTACTGTGGGGGTCATTATATTGTGTTTGATGGAGCAGTGGGCCCATCAGACTGTGTATAGGGCAGCTGTGGACCCACCCTGCTATGTATAGGGCAGCTGTAGGACCTTCATACTGTGCATAGAGGAGCTGTGGACTCATCATACTGTGCATAGGGAACATGTGGGCCCATAATACTGTGTATAGTGGAGCTGTGGGCCACTCATACTGTATTTAGGGGAGCTGTAGGGGAAATATACGGTGTATAGTGGAGCTGTGGGTCACTCATACTGTGTATAGAGGAGCTGTACATTTTGGGGACTCGGGACAATATTAAATGTTATGTGGGCGCTTAAAAAGCATTATTGTTTTTGGGGCACTCAGAGTTTTGTGACTGTCAAAGGTGGCATTATCAGTAGGATGAGGAGTTTGTGCAGGCAGGGAATAGATGGGACCGGTGCTGGAAAAGAGAGAAATCATATGTGTCATTGTTGTAACCTCTGCAGCTGAGTCCTGGCTGGAGAAGTTGTGTCGGTCTGGGCCAGGTGGAAAAGACGGGAAAAGTGAATGTTTTCATCAGAAAGAACATCAGCTGTAAGTCACTTTTTATAACTGTAGTGTAATCTCCGGTATGTTCTGCAGTAGTGGTACTACTAGGCACTACTAGGACAACCCCTTCTTGACCTAAATTTTTGGCCACAATAACATAAAAATGCTTATACTCACCTCTCGTGCCGGTGCTGTTACCGTGGTTTCGGCACTCGCTCTCCCTTGATCTCCTGTGCTTTTGTTGTGACACATGGCGTCACTTCCCCACCTTCAGACTAATTGAACACGTATAGGAAGTCTGGGCAGCAGCTGCTCTTTGACTTCCTCTTCAAGTTCAATTGACAGAAGGCGGAGACAGTGATGCCAGCGCTGACTGGGTGCTGGGGTCACGTGTCACAACAACAGCACTTGAGACCCGGGTAGAGTGAGGGCCAACACCGCGGGAATGGTGCCCACATGGTAGGTGAGTATAAGTTTGCTTTTAATTTATTTGGGGCCAAGTGTGGGCTATGACAAGGAGTTGTCCAAGTAGTGGACAACTTCTTTAACATGGGGCTCCTGTATCCTGCTTGCACGCCTGCATCCTCCTTCATCATGTCCCAAGGTATTATCATTATATAGCCACTTGTATCTATTATTGTCCACCTTGGGTTTTTCTTGCTTACATGAAAATCCTATCTGTATGCATTCGAGCACTTTAGTCACAGTGTCAGACCATTGCGTCTGACCCCATTGATTTTAATGAGGTATTACCTCTATGGCATTGTGACTTCTGTGCTTACCATTTACTTATTTTGGCAGGCGTTGCTTCAGGACATGTGTTTTTCTTACCAGTGCATCTTTACCATCCTCTTGCACTGGCTTTAGGGTTGAGCGAAATGGATCGGTCATTTTCATAAGTCGCTGACATTTGGCAAAGTCGGGTTTCATGAAGCCCGACCCGATCCCAGTGTGGGATCAACCATGCAGTACGCGATCTTCGCGCCAAAGTCGCGGTTCATATGACGCATTCAGCGCCATTTCTCAGCCAATGAAGATGGACGCAGAGTGTGGGCAGCGTGATGACATAGGTCTCAGTCCCCACCATCTTAGAGAAGGGCGTTACAGTGATTGGCTTTCTGCGGCGTCACAGGGGTTATAAAGGGGCGTTCCCGCCGACCGCCATCTTACTGCTGCCGAGCTGAGCATAGGGAGAGGTTGCTGCCGCTTCGTCAAAAGCAGGGATAGTGTTAGGCAGGGTACATTAACCCCCAAACCGCTTGTGCTGTAGCAATTTCCACTGTCCAACACCACCTTTTCTTTGCAGGGACAGTGGAGGCTAGATTTTTCTTCATCAGCTCTGTAGCTTATTGTGCTGCCCTAGAAGGCAGCTGCATTGCTGTTTGTACGCCGCTGTGCAAACCAACTGCTTTTTTCAAAGCACAAATCCTGTTGCTCCTTCCTTTCTCCCATATAAAAAAAGGGAGAATAATATTGCCAAATCTGTGCATCTGTGCCAGTCCTGTCTGTGGTATCTGTCAGACATTTTCTGCCACAGAAACTATACTGTAATACAGTGGGCCTGATTTATTCAGCACTCACCCACACATAAAACGGGAGATTTATATTCACAACAAGTTAACATACACCTTCTACCTTGTAACCTTCAATAAAATGAACCAATCATGATTTCTAATTATTTTGCCCCACCTTCCCCTGCTGACACCTAGCTTTCCTGTAAAAAGATCTTGCTTTTGGACTCGTCTTACTGAATGCTCCAATTTCTCCATTTCAAGCTGCTGTATGTCCACTATAGGCCATTTTTACACGTCCCTAAATGGGCTGACTCCCCCCACGGGGCCGTGGGCACCACTTGGCGCAAGCACCCGTGCGAGTGCCGTTTGGCTGAACAGGTGGGTGTGCCCACTTTTGGGCGACGGCACTGGCACAGGGTCCCTACATAGTACAATGAAGTGTCTCTGGCGGTGGTGGTGCACACCCAACGTCAGACACACCGTCGTAACATGAGGGGCCCTGGGCCAGTACCGCCGCCCACGAGAGAGTGTTCCGCCCCAAGCTCAAACTGCTCTACCACTTGCAAAATTACCTCTCACTACTCCACCACTGTTTAGTCTGTGCTGTTAAATCCTTCAATGGCACTGCCAATACCAATTTGTTGACATTTGTTGACATGATTGATGCTAGTAAAAATATTCAGGGGCCCTGTCCTACATTTACACCACTTAATACTTTGCGCCAGCTACCACTGTCTGCAAGTCAGCAGAGGAGCCCACCCCTGTACCTAGGTATGCCACCTGTTGATTTGTGAAATTTTTTTTTGCCAGACATTAACCTCACTTTATTATTTTGGCCTACTAACTCTGTCTGACTCTCCTTACAGTTGTCCTCCACTGAACAAAGCTAGGCCGCCTGCGTACTCCTGTAACCAATTTTTAACTGCATTTTGCCTATTACTTTTTGGGCCCTATTAACTGTGTCTGCCCCTCGGTGCAATCGTCCTCCGCTGATGACACCAATGCTGCCTGTGTACCCCTGTAACCATTTTAAAACTGCATAGAGCCAACTTTTTTATTTTAGGCCTAGGAAGTCTTTCTGCGGTCCCACCTTGCAATCGTCCTCCGCCAACAACACCAATGCTGCCTGTGTACCCCTGTAGCCTAATTTAAACTGCATAGAGCCTGCTTTTTTATTTTAGGTCTAGGAAGTCTGTCTGCGGTCCCACCTTGCAATCGTCCTCCGCCGACCACACCAATGCTGCCTGTGTACCCCTGTATCCTAATTTAAACTGCATAGAGCCTGCTTTTTTATTTTAGGTCTAGGAAGTCTGTCTGCGGTCCCACCTTGCAATCGTCCTCCGCCGACCACACCAATGCTGCCTGTGTACCCCTGTAACCAATTTAAAACTGCATAGAGCCAACTTTTTTATTTTAGGCCTAGGAAGTCTGTCTACGGTCCCACCTTGCAATCATCCTCCGCCGACCACACCAATGCTGCCTGTGTACCCCTGTAACCAATTTAAAACTGCATAGAGCCAACTTTTTTATTTAACACATACTACCTTTGTCTGTCTGCACCACTCAATCCCGCTGTCCTCCACTGAAAAAGTTGAGCTTCAATCTTCAGGCTTTCGGCCTGTATTTAGAATTTAAAACTGCATTTGGGCTTCTAGTTTGGGTGGGCCTAGTAACGGTGTCTGCCGCGCCTTGGTGTCCTCCTGCGCTTTTCTCCTGAGCTTCACTCTTCAGGCTCTCATTAAGTACCAGTTGTTAATGTAACACTGCAGTTGGCCTACTAGTTTGGTTGGGGCCTAGTAACGGTGTCTGCCGCTCCTGGGTTTTCTCCTGTTTGGTTTTCCTGAGCTTAATTCTTCAGGCTTTCGTCCTACATTTTAAATATTAAACTGCATTTGGGCTACTAGTTTGGGTGGGGCCTACTAACGGTGTCTGCCGCTCCAAGGTGTTCTCCAGGTTTACTTGCCTGAGCTTCAACCTTCAGGCTCTCATTAAGTAGTTGTTAATGTAACACTGCAGTTGGCCTACTAGTTTGGTTGGGGCCTAGTAACGGTGTCTGCCGCTCCTGGGTTTTCTCCTGTTTGGTTTTCTTGAGCTTCAACCTTCAGGCTCTCATTCAGTAGTTGTTAATGTAACACTGCAGTTGGCCAACTAGTTTGGTTGGGGCCTAGTAATAGTGTCTGCCGCGCCTTGATGTTCTCCTGCGCTTTTCTCCTGAGGTTCACTCTTCAGGCTCTCATTAAGTAGTTGTTAATGTAACACTGCAGTTGGCCTACTAGTTTGGTTGGGGCCTAGTAACGGTGTCTGCCGCTCCTGGGTTTCCTCCTGTTTGGTTTTCCTGAGCTTCAATCTTCAGGCTTTCATCCTACATTTTAAATATTAAACTGCATTTGGGCTACTAGTTTGGGTGGGGCCTACTAACGGTGTCTGCCGCTCCAAGGTGTTCTCCAGGTTTACTTGCCTGAGCTTCAACCTTCAGGCTCTCATTAAGTAGTTGTTAATGTAACACTGCAGTTGGCCTACTAGTTTGGTTGGGGCCTAGTTACGGTGTCTGCCGCTCCGGGGTTTTCTCCTGTTTGGTTTTCTTGAGCTTCAACCTTCAGGCTCTCATTAAGTAGTTGTTAATGTAACACTGCAGTTGGCCTACTAGTTTGGTTGGGGCCTAGTAACGGTGTCTGCTGCTGCTTGGTGTTCTCCTCCACTTTACAAAGCTGAGCTTCAATCTTCAGGCTTTCGGCCTATATCAGATAATAAACTGCATTTGGGCTACTAGTTTGGTTGGGCCTACTAACGGTGTCTGCCGCGCCTTGGTGTTCTCCTGTGCTTTTCTCCTGAGCTTCACTCTTCAGGCTTTCGGTCTGTATTTAGAATTTTAAACTGCATTTGGGCTACTAGTTTGGGTGGGCCTACTAACGGTGTCTGCCGCTCCTTGCTGTTCTCCTCCTCCCCTGACGAAGCCACTGCTCAGTGGCGACACGCGTTGGGTGCCTCTGTCCGCACCTCTTTCTCTTACAGGGCACACATGTCGTAGCCACCTGGCCTGACCCTGCATCACATAGGCACTCCGGGGACATGACAGTCTTTGGCTGTTTTCTATTCCAGGCGTTTTGTTGCATGCCAGATGTATATGGGTTAGTATACCCACCGGTATATTGGTTTATATTAGTTTGTACTAAACCTGTGATTTTGCCCTTTACGCCCCACACGGGTATCTATCTGCCCTGCATATTAATACGTCCCTTGTGGCATTGATGGTATTGTTTATTTATGGTGCTTTATAGGATTATCTTTTGAGACTGGCCAGGGTGTAATCATATATTTGTGCCATTCAGGTATTATTGTACTACTGACATGTGAATCATACCCTGCATAGGGAGGTGCGGTTCTTTGCCTTATTACAGGCTTTGTGTTAACATGGGGGTATTGTTTATCCCTCTGTTGTTTTAAATGCTTTTAGTGTGTTTTGTTTCCTGCATATATGTTTAATAAAGCTGTATTTATTTATTTTTACTAGTGGTGACTCCCGTTTATAAGGCCTACCTTTTTCTCTTAGTATATACATGGCCTACTAACGGTGTCTGCCGCGCCTTGGTGTTCTCCTGTGCTTTTCTCCTGAGCTTCACTCTTCAGGCTTTCAACCTGTATTTAGAATTTTAAACTGCATTTGGGCTACTAGTTTGGGTGGGCCTACTAACGGTGTCTGCCGCTCCTTGCTGTTCTCCTCCACTGAACAAAGCAGTGCTGCCTGTTTACTATTGCTACCAATTTTGAACTGCATTTAGCCTAGTTACTTATTTGGGCCTACTCACTGTGTCAGCCTCTCATTACAGTTGTCCTCCACTGAACAAAGCAATGCCACCTGGTTAGTCCTGTTACCATTTTTGAACTGTATTTAGCCTAGTTACTTATTTGGGCCTACTCACTGTGTCAGCCTCTCATTACAGTTGTCCTCCACTGAACAAAGCAATGCCACCTGGTTAGTCCTGTTACCAATTTTGAACTGCATTTAGTCCACTTTATTATTTGGACCTATATCTGTGTTTCCTCCTCATCCTGCCCATTGCCCAGCCAGTGCTAGATGAGTCTGCTGGTACATTGACCCAGACCACTACATTCCCCTTGCACGCTACACAGCCAGTATCTGACCCTGCTGAAAGTCAGGTTCCCCTTCCCGCATACTATACCACCTTACACGGGGACAAAGAGGAAGGTGCAGATGAAAGTGCACGTTCCTTCATCAGCTGGGGGGGCATACGCGTTGGCGACGTCACTGGCACAGGGCCCCTCATAGTACGCAAAAGTGTCGCTGCCGGTGGGAGGTGCCCCCGCCGTACAAACACACCGCCGTACTTTAAGGGGCCCTGTGCCAGTGGCAATGCGAACGAGTGCCCCCCCGCTTGCTCAGGATCACAGCACTTGCAAAGTTGAAATACTTGCCTCTCCCTGCTCCACCGCCATGACGTTGACCACGTTTCCTGGGCCCACTAAAAACTTGAACCAGCCCTACCCCCCACAACTTTAGGCAAATGACACCCAATTTCCAATGCCTAACTATTATTATAAAGTAAACTAGATTGTGGCCCGATTCTAACGCATCGGGTATTCTAGAATATGCATGTCCCCGTAGTATATGGACAATGATGATTACAGAATTTGCGGCAGACTGTGCCTGTCGCTGATTGGTCGAGGCAACCTTTATGACATCATCGTCGCCATGGCAACCATTATGACATCTACATCGATACTGTGCCCGTCTCTGATTGGTCGAGGCCTGGCGGCCTCGACCAATCAGAGACGTGGGATTTCCAGGACAGACAGACAGACAGACAGACGGAAAGACCCTTAGACAATTATATATATAGATTAAGATTGACAAGCTTCAGTAACAAGAATGGATGCTTTTGCCATTAAAATGGGCACTGTAGGTGTTTTCCTGGCCTCCACTCACTGCCGACTATGCTTCCCCATTGACTTGCATTGGGTTTCGTGTTTCAGTCGATCCCCGACTTTTCGCGATAATCGGCCGATTTCACTCGACTCGACTTTTGAGATAGTCGGGTTTCGCGAAACCCGACTCGACCCTAAAAAAGTTAAAGTCGCTCAACCCTAACTGGCTTTTTTAGCTGTTGTTATTTGCTCACTTCAATGCCTTGTTTTTGTCTACTATTTTCTAATAAAATTTTGTATTGATTTATATTAAACCCCTACTTGTATGGATTTTGTATTAACACTTAACAGCTATATTATGAGTGATTTATCAATAGCCTTTTATTCACTCATTTATTCCATTTGTTAGTCGGTTTTCATCTTCTTTAGCATTCATTGTTGGAAAAATGTTCAAGGGGCTTCTTAAGGATTAAATACAGGAGTATATGACAGAAAATAATATGAGAATTGATCGTCAGCACAGATTTCTGAAAGACAAAAGATGGCAAACTAACATGATAAGTTTTTTATGAAAAGAGTAGAAACCTGGACAGAGGGGTAGCTGAGGATATCGTATTTTTAAACTTTGCAAATGCACTTGATACCGTACCACACAGATATCTAATGGGTAAATTAAAGTCTATAGGCTTAGAAAGTAAGGTTTGAAAACTGCCTAAAACAGTGGACTCAGAATGTTGTGGTCAATGACTACTACTTGAATAGGGTCTGATTCAAAGTGCAAAAACGGTTTCATTTAAAACCCACTCAAATGACAAAGGGGCGCTCTCTTTTCCCAGAAATAGAAATGTTAAGTCTCCAGAGGAGAGAGGTCTTCTTTACCTTAAGATATATTTTTCTATGGAATAGGCTACCTCAGGAGCTATTCATATCCAGAACCGTCAATGGCTTCAAAAAAGGCTTGAATGCTTTTTTTTAGATAGATGCAGGTCTCAGGTCCCTCCGAGATCCATATTTATCACAAATATATGGCATATCCAATGAATATTTATGAATGTATGAAATGGAAGTGCTCTTGTTAAGTTCTGATGTTTGTCAAGAGACTCTAGAGCAATGTTCCTCCTCTACTTCTCTAACAATCCCATTCTTCTAGAAAGTGTAATACTGAAGTGCTTAGCTTTGCTTGTATTTCCTAACAACCAAAGCGAGGACCCAACTGTCTAAGCACCCCATAGTCTGATTTTATGACATTTATATAGAGATGAGCAAGCACTAAAATGATCGGATGCTAATTAATTGAACCAAGCAATTCCTAATGCTCGGATGTTCGTTTCCAGTAACGAGTATAATGGGAGTAAATGGGAAATCTGAGCATTTTTCTGACAGACCCTACAAGTAGGTCTGGGGGGCTGTGAAAATGTTGAAATGGGTGGAAAAGGTTTGATTGTAAGAATAAAAGCATGGGGAAAACCCCTGGAAGCATCTCTGACTCATAGGTGGTTGCTGAGAACAATGGTGTCACACTTCTACTCCACTGTAAGGACTGACTATAAAACATTCAAAATTGATGACAAATTGGAGTTTACAGGAAATAATAATATTAAGAAACATTCTTTCCTGTATAATGACTTGTATATAAGGCAACATTTAAAATTATATATTTTTTAAATAATTTAAATAAACTAAAATTGAATTTTTTATTTAAAAATTGGAAATGTGAGTGTAATTTATGAAATAAGCAAGAACTACCAAAAATGTGATGGAAAAGGAACTCAGATACACCCTGAATTAGACATAAAGGAGGGCCTCATACACATTATTTTCAAATTGTCATTATAGTGGTACTCCTGCACTCATGAAGGCTATGCACTAAGTGCAAAGCCTGACAAAAATTACAAGCAAGGTCATCCATACAGCTTTGAAGGCACCAACTGGAGTACCTCATTCAAATATTGTGAAAAAACTATAGTTGTGGTACTCCTACGCTCATAAAAGTTATGTGCAGTGCAAAGCCTGACAAAACACAAGCAAGGTCATCCATACACCCACCCTTGAAGGCACCAACTGGAGTACCTCATTTGAATATTGTGAACAAAGTGTATTTGTGGTATTCCTACACTGATAACAGCTCTGCAAACAGTGAAAAGCCAGGAAAAAATTATAATCAGACACATCCATATACTCTTAAGACAACAACTGGAGGGCCTGATACATTTTTTTTGAAAGTGTAGTTGATGTACTCCTACACTCATAAAAGCTTTGAACAAAGTGCAAAGCCAGGAAAAACATTATAATTAGGGTCATCCACCTCATTCAAACATTGTGAACAAAATGTAGTTGTGGTACTTCTACACTCATAAAAGCTCAGCACACAGTGCAAAGCCTGCCAAAAATACAGCCAATATCATGCATATACCCTTCAAGGCACCAAGTGCAGTGTCTCTTTATAAAATTAAGAAAGTGTAGTTGTGGCACTTCTACACTCATAAAGGCTTTGTACACAGTGCAAAGCCAGGATTTAATTATAAGGGTCATCCAGTCATCCATAGTTCCTTGAAGGCAAAAATGACAAGCAGGGTCATTTATACACCCTTCACGGCATCAAGTGGAGAGCCTCATGAAAAAATTAAGCCAGGCCAGGCAATCCCAGGAAAAATTATAAGAAGAGTCACCTAGTCATCCATAGACTCTTGAAGGCAACAACTCATGTCTCATTCAAATATTGAAAATTAAAGGGGATATGTCACCCCCGCGATACTTTTCAGCTATTACTATGGGCATACATGTAATAGAAACGTTAATCTAGTCTTACCTGTATGCCTTATAGTTGCATCTAGATGTGAAGAAATAGACTTTTATTTCATTATGGTAATGATTTCTTCCAGGCTTTGGGGCATGCAGTGCTTGGAAGATATCCCTGCCTCCACTCTTCATTATACTATCACCCCCCTCCCATGCACATCACACTGACCTGCTATGTGCAATTGTGGTGCCTGAATCCCTCACATTGGCTCTGTGTATACAGCGCTCCCGTGCGCAGGCTCCAGAGCACAAGAACACTGAATATACTGACCATAGAGAGAAGAAAAAGGTACAGATTGTCGAGCAAATGCAGGGCACACACACAGTATTCCGGCGCACAACTGCACATCACAGGTCAGTGTGACGTATGGGAGGGGGTGATAGTATAATGAAGAGTATAATTCCAATTACAGGCACTGCAGACCCCGTAGCCTGGAAGAAATCATTAACATAATGAAATATGAGTGTGGCTGGAATAATAAAAAAAATTGGAGGTGTTGTGTCAGGTATCAGGTCTCCCAGTTAAGAAGGCTTACACCGCTCTCTTAACCCCTTCACCCCTGGAGCTTTTTCCGTTTTTTCATTTTGATTTTTCGCTCCCCTCCTTCCCAGAGCCATAACTTTTTTATTTTTCTGTCAATTTGGCCATATGAGGGCTTATTTTTTGCGGGACGAGTTGTACTTTTGAACGACAGCATTGGTTTTACCATGTCGTGTACTAAAAAACAGGAAAAAAATTCCAAGTGCAGTGAAATTGCAAAAAAAGTGCAATCCCACACTTGTTTTTTGCTTCGCTATTTTGGTAGGTTCACTAAATGCTAAAACTGACCTGCCATTATGATTCTCCAGGACAGTACGAGTTCATAGACACCTAACATGACTAGGTTATTTTTCACCTAAGTGGTGACAAAAAATTCCAAACTTTGCAAAAAAAAAAAAAATTGCGACATTTTCCGATACTCGTAGCGTCTCCATTTTTCGTGATCTGTGGTCAGCTGTGGGCTTATTTTTTGCGTGCCGAGCTGGCGTTTTTAATGATAGCATTTTGGTGCAGATACGTTCTTTTGATCGCCCGTTATTGCATTTTAATGCAATATTGCGGCGACCAAAAAAACGTAATTCTGGCGTTTCTATTTTTTTTCTCATTACGCCATTTAGCGATCAGGTTAATGCTTTTTTTTATTGATAGATGGGGCGATTCTGAACGCGGCGATACCAAATATGTGTAGGTTTGATTTTTTTTTAATTGATTTATTTTGATTGGGGCGAAAGGGGGGTGATTTAAACTTTTATATATTTTTTATTTTTTTCACATTTTTTTTACTTTTTTTTTTCACTTTTGCCATGCTTCTATAGCCTCCATGGGAGGCTAGAAGCAGGCACAACCCGATCGGCTCTGATATGTAGCAGCGATCATAAGATCGCTGCTACACAGCAGAACTACAGGTGTGCTGTGAGCGCCGACCACAGGGTGGCGCTCACAGCTGCCGAGGATCAGTAACCATAGAGGTCTCAAGGACCTCTATGGTTACCATTTAGAAGCATCGCCGACCTCCGATCATGTGACGGAGGTCGGCGATGACGTCATATCCGGCCGCCCGGCCGGATGCGGTAGTTAAATGCCGCTGTCTGCGTTTGACAGCGGCATTTAACTAGTTAATGGGCGCGGGCGGATCGCGATTCCGCTCGTGCTCATTGCGCGCACATGTCAGCTGTACAAAACAGCTGACATGTCGCGGCTTTAAGGTGGGCTCGCCGCTGGAGCCCACCTTAAAGCGGGGGTTCTGCCAGCTGACGTACTATTCCGTCAGCTGGCAGAAAGGGGTTAACCACCAGGTCTTCATTGAAACTTTAATTCCAAGCTGTAAATGCTGCACCAGACCCTTATGCCTCATGCACGGGCTATGGCTGACTGCTTCTGTGCCATTATAAAAGGCTATACTGTGGGTCAATTGATCAGTCAGATACCAGTGTTACTTTCCTTACATTTTACTACCAATAGTACTGTGTGAAACTGATGTTTGTGCCATCTAAGTGTGGCTGGAATAAAAAAAAAATTGGAGGTGTTGCATGAGGTATCAGGTCTCCCAGCTAAGAAGGCTTACACGGCTCCCTTAACCACCAGGTCCTCATTGAAACTTCATTTCCAAGCTGTAAGTTCTGGGCCAGACCCTGATATCTCATGCATGGCCCATGGCTGGCTGTTGCTGTGCCATTTGCAAATTTCTAGTGTGTGTCAATTGAAGCAAATGTTCATGGTGTCTTTCCCTATTTTTAGCTGTTTGGGAAGCTTTTTGTGACTCCTTAAGGTGTGTTTATATGTTTAATTTGGCCTCCCATTGAATCTAATGGGATTCAAATACATTCGTCAAACAGTTACGCGAACATGTTTGGCAAACATCTAAACAATCAAAGAATCAAACCGAACCTTGAAAGGTTCACTCATCTCTATTAATGAAAAGGAAATCCTGCTCTCCAATATCGAGCTATAGCAGAATTTATTAAATGATACGGCCCACTGTCATGCAAAAATGTGACATTTCAGTCAATATGATCATTATAAACGTACTGTGAAAAATAATACACTGGTATACAGAGATTATGGTGTCAATAATGTCTGAACGGATTAATATTTAAGTTTATGGTGCTGATTCAGAATATTGTTAAAGGGCCCAAAGACCAAAAGCTATTGCATTTGTTATCACACACAAGTCACATTGGGGGAATGCATTATTTTCATAGATGAATTATGTGGAAAGCTTGAACCGATTCATCAAAAGTCATTAGATTTTTTAATTCAGCACCCTCAAAATACTCAAAATACCATTCAAAAATCTTTGGCACTTGAAATATTTTTTTTTGTAGACCTGTGTAATGTGACATAAAAAGACATCCAAAATACATACCCGACAAAAATGTATACTCTAGGATATAGTGAATAAGCGAGTACGATGGAAAAGCAAATATCATCAAGTATGAGCAAATAATCCCTATTATTGTTTAGTAGAAAACTACCAAAAAAATTGCAAAAAAAAATTACAATATGCTGAGACATTAGCAATAGCTAATCTAGGTTTTACCAGAAAAAACAATCTGTATGCACCAAATGTGTACTTAAGTTACAAATAACTCCAGTCTATATACCGATAATACAAAAAAATCGCAAGAAAATAGTAATGCATATATGTGAAGAAAGTATGTAGAAATTAGAGACCCTCAATTATATTGGTATTAGCCAAATAAAATCCTTGCGTCCGGTCTAGGAGTGCTGTATTTCCCTATTTACACTAATAAAAAAGCGTGCTCGTTACCTTGCCATTTCCTATAGTATTAAAACCACAATGAGTAGCCACAGCGGCATCTCAAGTTCAGACTTACCTTATATTTGATGGACTAGAAGCCAAGGGCATGTTCACAGGTTGCATTTTTGCCACATTTTTCCAGAGTTATTTCTGGACGTTCTTTCCATGGAAAAACGCAGTGTTTTAATGTACAAAGTGAATGAGAATTCTGAAATCTCATGTACATTCTGCGTATTTTTTCCTTGCAGATTTGAAAACGTTTCAAATCTGCCGCATCTCAATTCTTTAAGTGTTTTTGTAGTGTTTTTCACGCAAACGAAAAAAAAACCCATCAAAAACATGTATATTTTAGGCAGCATTTCACCTGCCATCCATCTTGTATTTGCAGAATTTCTCTGCTCAAATAATGAACATGTGCACATACCCTAAAGACTGCAAAACAGCATCAGAATGAAAATGGTGGCAAAAAGTGTTTGCAAAACAGAAAACTCAATATGTGGGCTTTCTAAGAAATAATTCTAGTAACTAGAACTGTTTCTCCAACATTTCCACTACATGTAACTCATACTATAGAGATTGCTATGAAATATGTTCAATTCCTAACCTGAAAATGTGAAAAAGATTTGGATATTAGAGTCTTTTTATAGAAAAAAAGGCATCAGAAAATCTAACGTAAACCTCCAAGGGAGAGCTTGGCCTAATATTTTGTGATATAAGAAGAAAATTAAAAAAAACAAAAGTATCTGGATAATTCATATGTATTACTGCTTATGGTCAATTACTGATCACATGACCAGTGGCATGCGGACATTGGAATATTGCCTGGTGGCAGTTGGAGAGCGACAGTTGGCTTGGATGCAGATGAGGAGGAGCTGCCTTCAGAAAAGCGACAATATGGAGAGAAAAGAGGAGGTCTTTAGTGCGAGAGGGAAGAAAAGGAGAAGAACTGTTTTGGACTCATCGGAGGATGAGAAGCCGTCCATCAAGAAGAGCCACAGGAGAGGAGAGAAGAGAAAAGGCTCAGATTTGGAGATCGTCTCCCAAGGCCAGAAAGAAGAACAGGAATATCATCAGGAGGTCCTAGCTGGAAGAAGTGGAGCCAAGAGGAGAAGACAAATCCTTGACTCATCACAAGAAAACTCTTCAGTCAAGAAAGGAGATGAAGAGCAGAATAAAACCAAGGGCGCAGGTAAATCATGCTATACATCAATTTACCACAAGCAGCCCCATGAAGTATAGCTTCTCATGTATACACTTACAGATCAGGGCAATGTTGTCACTTTACACATATTAATGGCACATCTTTTAAATCTGACAGGTTGAGGGTGCGATACATGAGCAATATCTGAAGCTGGACTGTTATAGATCTGTTCCCCAGTCCATTTCTTTATATATTCAGGCCTTTGTTAAACTACTACATGATCAGGCCATTTTTCCCCATACTTGTCAAGGCCCTTTTTCTTTTTCATACACATGGATTAAAAATCTGTAAAAAATGTTATTGTTCAGATATTTAAATAATTTTTTGCATATTTTTTTGTGAAACATAAAGTCTAAATTTTACATTATTTTAATATTATCTTATATTTTTTTCTGGCAATATTAGTAGTAAATAAAGGATTTATGTGTCTGTTTTAATATTTTTGTTTAGGAATTCAAGGAACCAATAAAACATATGTTAAAATTTGTTCACCTATCAGTATCAAATATTTTTATATATCAGATACATATTTTTGTTGGGATTAGGTCTTGCAACAGCAATTTGGATAGTCAGTGTTTTTTATTAATTTCTTATTTCCTGTGTCATTTTTTTATTTGTTTTACATATGGGTTGTCAAAGTTTTGAAACTGTTGTTTTTTTCTTGCCTAAAAGGATAAAAAAAATTGCAATTGGGTTTCATTAAAATAATTGCAGGCTGCAGAATTAGTTAGTAAGGTTGACCATTTTACCTTTACTTTAACAGATGTGTTGGGGACATGATTTTGTGGCATTTGTTATTACATGGGTATGACAGATTCTCCACCTGCTCTTGTTACTGCAGCTTTCCTTACAGACTGCCCAGATCTCCAGTCTATAATATGGCATGCTGGTCACATGCGCCTCCATCAGCGACCATTGTGTGGACTGGAGAGCTCTGCATTATGTGAGGAAAGCTGAACTAACAAGTGGAGGTGGAGGACCTGCCATACCTATGTAATAGTAATTGGACATATACACGTGTCCCAAACACATCTATTGGAGTAAAGTTAAGGCCAACCTCTTAAAATACTTTTTTAAAAATCTTATGTCCCTTCTAACTGGTGCTGGTATATTGACCCTAGTTACAGGGGAAACTGTGACTGACAGTATATAGATAGGATGTACGTCACTGTGTATAGAAATACGATGCCAAAATAGGCTACCACTCCATGTGCTTAGTGAAGATTTACTTTCTGTACATACCCTTGAAATGCCGTGTGCATTGTTTCAGAGACCCTTGCATATTTTTGCACATTTTTTGTCATAATCTAATTTTTGTAAATATGACATCAAGTCTTATACAGATGTTTATTTGTGCATGTTTTCCTCCATGTTGTTTCTCCTTTCTCAGCGATTATTATGTATATATGTGTATATTACTGTAAATCTCACTGTAAATTTCATTATTATTGTATTTTACTGTAAAATTCACTGAAACATACTCGGATTTGTAAGGTGGTAACTTTTTCTGTTTGTTTATTGTATACTTATATTCTGATGAAGGTCCTTGGACCAAAAATGTCACTATTTTTGGATTGCTTTGCTAATAAATCTGATATTATTTTTCTGCATCTCGATGAGTGCTGGATTCTTTCTTCACTATGTGACTGACAGAGGGATCCGCGCTGCAGCAGCTGCACAATCCGGGGCAGGTGTTATACAGTGTAGTGTTGTTTTCGATCAGGTCTGTACAACATACGGCCCCAGACCACATGCGGCCCACCAAAGTATTACTGCAGCCCATGGAGCTGTGCAGGATACACATCTCCCTTCTTATATTCAACTGCATTTGCGTCTTTCAGACTCAAATATATTTGAAAGTTGTCACCAGGACTGGGGTAGAGCAGCGCTCTTCAGTCCCAGCCCTGATGTGCAGCGGTGCACTATGCTGACATCATCACACTACTGCCGACACCGAAGCACCGAGCCACAGAGGAGAAGAGACGAAGCCGCCAATAGCAAGTGCTCCATCAGGGAGCCAAATATTACATATATATATAATTGTGGATGAGGAAGGAAGGGGTTAATGTTACAGTGATTGCACATAATGTGGGTGAGAATTGTGATGGGGGCACAGTTATGTGAGAGGCAGTGTTAGTGGAAAGGTACTTCATTCACAGGGGCAGAGTGCGGAAGGATATTTTGGAGAGGGGCAGTGTGTGAGTATTTTTTGCAGAGGGGCAGTTTTCGGGGTGACATTTTGCACAGGGGCAGTGGGAGGGATATTTTGCAGAGCGTCATTGAGCTGTGGCCATTTTGCAGAGGGACAGTGCGTGGGGACATTTTTCAGATCGGCTGTGTGCGCAGGACATTTTTCAGAGGGGCAGTGAGGGGGGGGAATTTTGTACAGGAAGCACATGCAATTATTTATTCAGGGGCACAGTATGGGAGACATTTTTATATATGGGGCAGTATAATGATACTTTTAGTTTAAAGGGCACAGTGTTGGGATGTGCTGCTGAAGACAGAGAAGAGTGAAATCTGCAGACCTGAGCTCTGGGTGTGAAATCTCATGATGGGTTCTCTACTACATGGAGAGAAAAATGGATAGGAATGACTTCAATCAAGGACAAATATAAGGTACCTGGATGTATTTGTTTATACATGATGCTTCCTGCTTCTCTTCAGTGCTGTGGTTCCTGTACGGTCCTCAGTCTGATGATGACTGTTTCCTAATATTTTGCATGTTTGTCACACTTAAATATTTCAGATCACCAAACAAAATTAAATATTTGACAAAGATAACACAAGTAGTGTTGAGCATTCCGATACCGCAAGTATCGGCCGATACTTGCGGTATCGGAATTCCGATACCGAGTTCCGATACTTTTGTGGTATCGGGAATCGGTATCGGAACCATATTCATGTGTAAAATAAAGAATTAAAATAAAAAATAGGGATATACTCACCCTCTGACGCGCTCTGCTTGTAACCGGCAGCCTCCGTTCCTAAGAATGAGCGCTTGAAAGACCTTAGATGACGTCGCGGCTTGTGATTGGTCACATTTTTTATGGTTACTTGTGTTATCTTTGTCTAAAATTTTAATTGAATAAAAATAGCAAATAGTTGACAGCACAACAGACACACAGATGCACGTCCTAATTCCACTGGACCCCATGGAAAATATACATACCAAAAAAGCAAATGAAGGACAGCATCCAGTCCAGGTGAAATGTACAAAAACAGTTCCTTTATTTGCCAAATGCGAATTTTCAACCACAAAAGGTCTTTTTCCTTTTGTGGTTGAAACGTCGCATTTGGCATTTTGGTAAAATTTAAATTGGTCTGGTGATCTGAAACATTTAAGTGTGACCAACATGCAAAAGAATAGGAAATCAGAAAGGGGCAAACACTTTTTCACACACACACACACACACGCACGCACGCACGCACGCACGCACGCACACACACACACACACACACACGTATTATGTTGAAATAGAGCGAGAGAATTTTTAAGCTCAAAAGTTCGGGTCACCATTGTTTTCGGTGGGTTTCAGGTTCTGGTTCAAGTTCGGATAAAGTTCTGGTACCTGAACTGAGCTTTGGAATAAACTTCAGGTGTAGGGTACGTGAACCCAAATCTGCACGGGTCCGCTCATCCTTATATAACATTTATTTATATTCCATAATATACAATAAATATCCATTCTCTTCAATCATCTGTTTAAGAGAAACAAAATGTAACAAATATTATCCCTCACATATTATTCCATCATTCCTCCTCCCTAGAACCAAAGCAAATCCCACCTGCACCCCCTAACAGTCGGGGAGGATAAAAGGAAAAAAAACACTCATCCCTTCACTAGCATTGCTCATTCCACCTGTCCATTCTTCCCAGATAGGCTCATATACAGTTGTCTGATTGTTATCAGGGGCGTAACTACAACAGATGCAGGGGTTGCAATCGCACTAGGACCCTAGGGGGCCCTAAAATTCCCTTTGGCCTATATACAAAGACTATTGCTATTAAAGATTTAAAATATTTGGGGGTCCCGTTGGAGCTTTCGCATCGGGGCCATGAGTTTCAAGTTACGCCACTGATTGTTATTATCATAGACCATTTTCAATAGTTTCTCTCAATAAATATAATTGCGCTGGTTCTTTTACCCTCCATTTCCTCATAATTACAAACACAGTTTATAACAAAATACGTATTAATAAGATCTTATTACTTCCTCCCTTAAAACCCAAACGTCTTCATCTCCTAAAAAATAATTTTTAGGGTCAGTTTATAAATGCATTTAAACATTATTTAATGCACCATTTAATTTCCATCCACTGTCTTACTAACTTTGGACTTTCGCCAGATGGAATTAAGCAGTTCTCCACCCGATATTTGTACATCTAGGACACTGCGAGTTTTTACTTTTGCCTATTTTACATAAAAAATATGGAGTACGATGTAACCTATGCAGAAGAAAAAAAAGTGACATTATATGTGAGGCATTAATGGAAACTTGCATCAGATTTCAAATATTTGCTTTAATCTATTATCTCCTATATTCTCCATACATTTATCGCTGCACCACAACTTTTGATTGCTTTGCTATTAATTTATAATAAGGTTATAGTCGCTCAACACAAAGCCATTCACCTGATCTTGTATGATCATATATATCATGTTTGAACTATATTTTATAAAAAGTTGTATTTCTCTATAATTTAGTGCATTTCTCAACTGCAGATATGTAGAATATTCCAAACTCACTTGTTAGTGCATGAAATTTCTTCAATTTTCACTGTTACATAACGAGCTTCATTACATATGTTACTTTTTTCCCAGTCTAAATATCCAATGATATTACTTATTCTCAGAATTTAAAATGATCCCAGAAAGGAGTAAATGTAAGATAGCCTGTGATTTCTAAACCGTATTCATTTGGATTCAGTATTACATCAATCAATTTTTACCTTTGTGATCAATACTCTGAATTAGCCCAGTTTCTAACATACCAAAGTTGGACAATCTACATCACAGCTCACCATTCTAAATCACAACGCAGTAAACCGTCCGTCCATCCTTCCGTCACTCCCCCTCTTATCTGTGCCAAATGTGAGACCAAATAGCAAATATGAATACCAACATAAAACTGGTACTAAAACATCCCATAAATCATGTATTTTATTTCAATATATAATTCACAACATTAAGAAATAATAAACAATGCAGAGCACCCTAGGAGAACCACTACACACAAACGTATATAAATATTGTAAGCAGATAAAACATTTTTGTACAAGAATCCCAAAGTCTATAAGGTATATCCCTATGCATCCAAAAAGATCTGCATATCATCAAATGTAGAAGACTGTACTCATATCAGGCGTGTCAAGCTCCCTGGCGAAGCTAGTGTGAAACGCGCGTTGGGGCTTTTGGTCCGCACAACACCTATCCTCGTTGTCTCATCACTTGAAGTGCACACAGTCTTAACTTTGATGATATGTGGTTCCTTTTGGATGCATAGAGATATACCTTATGGGATTCTTGTACAAACATTTTTATCTACTTATTATATTTATATACATTTGTGAGTAGTGGTCCTCCAAGGGTGCTCTGCATTGTTTATTATTTATTAATGTAGTCAATTATATATTGAAATAAAATATACGATTTATGAGACTTTAAAACACCAGTTTTTTTGTTGGTACTCATCGTTGAGCTGTGCGCCTCTGTATTTGTCATTTATATGTGCTCAGTATTATGTTGGTATTAATTCAAATAGAAAATATGCCGATTGGTCAGAGACAAACCTGAATTATCAAGTTTCAATTGCAAAATATCACTTTTTATTCTTGCTACTTTTCCTTTCCAAAACAAATCCCTCATTAACCCCTTACCGACATCAGACTTACTATACCGTCCGCGGTGAGCCCGCATCAAAGCCGGGACATGTCAGCTGTTTTGAACAGCTGACATGTGCCCGCAATAGGCGCGGGCAGAATCGCGATCTGCCCGCGCCTATTAACTAGTTAAATGCCACTGTCAAACGCAGACAGCGGCATTTAAGTACCGCATCCGGCCGGGCGGCCTTAAATGACGTCATCGCCGACCCCCGTCACATGATCGGGGGTCGGCGATGCATCAGGAAGGTAACCATAGAGGTCCTTGAGACCTCTATGGTTACTGATCCTCGGTAGCTGTGAGCGCCACCCTGTGGTTGGCGCTCACAGCACACATCCATTTCTGCTGCATAGCAGCGATCTGATGATTGCTGTTATGCAGCAGAGGCGATCGCGCTGTGCCTGCTTCTAGCCTCCTATGAAGGCTATAGAAGCATGGCAAAAGTTAAAAAAAAAGTAAAAAAAAATGTGAAAAAAATAAAAAAACATAAAACTTTAAATCACCCCTTTCGCCCCAATCAAAATAAATCAATAAAAAAAATCAAACCTACACATATTTGGTATCGCCGCGTTCAGAATCGCTTGGTCTATCAATAAAAGAAAGCATTAACCTGATCGATAAACAGCGTAACGAGAAAAAAAATCGAAAACGCCAGAATTACGTTTTTTTGGTCGCCGCGATATTGCATTAAAATGCAATAACAGGCGATCAAAAGAACGTATCTGCACCAAAATGCTATCATTAAAAACGCCAGCTCGGCACACAAAAAATAAGCCCTCAACCGACCCCAGATCACGAAAAATGGAGACGCTACGAGTATTGGAAAATGGCGCAATTTTTTTTTTTTTTTGCAAAGTTTGGAATTTTTTTTCACCACTTAGGTAAAAAATAACCTAGTCATATTAGGTGTCTATGAACTCGTACTGACCTGGAGAATCATAATGACAGGTCAGTTTTAGCATTTGGTGAACCTAGCAAAAAAGCCAAACAAAAAACAAGTGTGGGACTGCACTTTTTTTGCAATTTCACTGCACTTGGATTTTTTTTCCTGTTTTCTAGTACACGACATGGTAAAACCAATGAAGTTGTTCAAAAGTACAACTCGTCCCTCAAAAAATAAGCCCTCACATGGCCAAATTGACGGAAAAATAAAAAAGTTATGGCTCTGGGAAGGAGGGGAGCAAAAAACGAACACGGAAAAACGAAAAATCCCACGGTCATGAAGGGGTTAAAATGTCTATGACTTTATTCTCTGGTATTGTTATTGGCGACAGGATAGCCTAAAATATTCTTTACTGTTCAGCAGAAATGAAGAGTAATTCATCAGGTAGAAGTTTTCTTTCTTACATACTGAGTCAGTTGATAATCTAAGGGGTTTTTGAGGTGTAAGCAGCGAGATCTGCTCCCTTACAATTGATTATGGAAGATTCATTTATTTAAGGCAGGGTATTTGGGGCTTGGTGGATGTCTGGTCTAGGAGCTCTCTAAGGCCTCGCTCACACGAGCCTATAACATGGCCGAGTGCTATACAATGTTTTATCAGATAACACTCAACCCAATGTTATACTATGGGACAGTGGAGATCTGCAATTTTTTTCTTATGACGGTTCGGCATGAAAGAATGATTACAGCATTCCGCAAGTGGCTACAGAAATCGGATCGTACTCACCCAATCAAGTCTATGGGTGGGTGTAAAACATCAGACTGCACTCAGATGTCATCCGAGAGCTGTTTGATTTACACGGATATAGACAACAAAGAAGATGGAGAAATTAAATCTCCTTCTTCTCCGCATCTGTGATATGATTTTCTCAGACAAGAGAATCGGATCACAGTAAACTGACACTCGGCTATAACTCTGGTCAGAATTTGAACTGAGTGTCATTAGCATAAATGATCCAATTCTCTCACAAGAGAATAAAATCTCCTGTGACCCCAGCCTTACATGTGTAGTTGGGGAGCTAAGAGTGGGAGATGGTTTGAAGGGGTTATACGGAAAGTGGAGTGGGAGGAGGTATTAAAAGAGGAGTGATATTTTATTTTATTTATTACTTTGACATGGTGAAAATAATCTAATTTTAGGAGGTATTCCCATCTGCAAGATCCTATCCCAATATGTAGTAGGTGTAATAATAATATTAGCAAATATCGCCAATGAAATATGTAGTATAGTTCTTCTGCTTTACTATGTCGCTTTCCCCATGTGCAGGGCATTGTAGTAGCTCAGGTATCCATGGTTACGACCACAGCTAACTAACTGTCACTATATGAGTGGTCATAACTATGGATATCTAAGCTACTACAGTGTCCTACATGGAGAAAGCTTCATAGCGAATCAGAAGAACTATACTACACTTCTTATTGAAGGTATTTGCTAGTATTATTATTATTACACCTACTACTTGTTGGAATATGATCTTGGACATGGGAATACCCCTTAAATGTTAGAGGGGTTTGAGATGAAATGGCATGCTGTCTTTGATTGGATGAGAAGGCTGAAACTGTTGCTTTAAAAAGAACAACCCCTCAGAAGTAATAGTAGATATACAAATGAATTTATAGTGTGGAACTAAAATGAGCATTAACAATCATTTTCGGCAAGCCAAAAAGAAAGCAAAAGAATCAGAGGACTGATGTCAGGAGTTTCTGTCTGTGGAAAATGCACAGTTGGAAAAAGCTCTGGATGTTCTTAAGGAGTCACTCTTGAAAGAGACCCAATCCCCATTCTTCTTTTGGAATGATTTATGAAGAGTGAGAAAGAAGAAGTAAAATGTTATCTACATTAATGATCAAACACAATAACAAGTTAACAGTGAACGATATTATGTGTAGAAAGGTGAAAATAATGGATGATTCTATTCAAAATGCTCAGGCCTATGGAGAATGCTATAAGAAAGTTTAAGTCCAAAAGTAATTTTGATTTAGTACAATTAAAAACCTTATATACTATATATTATACCATTTCAAAAACTTACAGAAGAGGACAGGATAGCCTTGGATACAGCCATAGATGTTAGTGAAATGGAGTTGGTTCTCAAAGGCAATGTGTCATCAAGATCAACCCTCCAAAACTGTCTATTACTGCATTGATACCATGTTATTCATGATCAGTTGCCTTATTCCAGAGAAATTCCACCTTTCTATTAGTAGATAAATAAGGCATTATGTGGTCTGGGCATGACAGAGGGCTTCCACAGAGACGGCCTCTGGAGCTTATTTTTCATGCTCAGCAATGCATCTGTCTGTCTTCTACCTTTCCATGGGCAGTGGCTATCAGTAAATGCTATGTCATGCTTTGAGTACTTAAAGAAATACTCCCTCAAAGTTTTAATCCTTTTTATATACTGCAGTCATCATATTATATAGCACTGTGTATATACAATTGCTTATTTTTTACTTTCTACCCAGCTAATTCTTCTCTTTTCTCTGCTTTACATAGAAACAGGATGTCTTTTTTTCCCTGCATAAATCATCCCCCGATTCAACTCCTGACCTAGCTGTCACCTCCCCATGCTAGGCACATTTGCATTCACTTATGGCTCATGCAGAGAAGAGACCTCCTGCTTCTATATAGAGCTTAGAAGGATTCAACTAGTCAGTAGTAAGCACACGATATCATAGACCTAATAGAAAAGAGAAAAATTATCTGGGTAGAAAGGCAAAATGAGCAATTGTTATTACACAGTGAAATGTAATATAATGATAGCAATGTAATAAGTGGATGAAAATTTTGATGGGAGCAGTTCTTCTTTAGGCCTCATTTGCATATTGTTAAAAACGTGGATTTCTTTGGAATAAGGCAACAGATTGTGTAACTTTATCATTCAATGACTTACGTGCTCAGGTAGATGGTTTAGAATGATTGATCTTAGGACACTTTGCATTTTTGTTGTGTATTTTTTGCACGTATTTGTTGCAGAAGATACACACTGTTTCATAGTACCAGCAAAGTGAATGAGATTTCTGAAGTCTCATACCCACGTTGCTTATTTTTTTCTTGCAGATTTGATGCAGATTCAAGTCTGCGGAATGTCACTGTTTGCAGTGCTTTTGTTTTGTAGTTCACCTATATGTAAGGAAAACAATAAAAATACATGACAAAAATCTGTAAAAAACTCGCCAAATACACGTGTATTTTATGCAGCGTTTTTCCTGCCAACACCAAGATTTTCAGTAGAATTTTCTGCTGCAAATCCTGATTGTGTGCACATAGCCTTAAGCAGGTTTTGTTCCTGCAGCTATAAAATATTATTAATAAAGCTCAGGAAGAGGTACATTACCTAATAAAATGTAGACCGCTATCATTACCGTTATTCCTACAGTGAGTGAAGATCCGTTATTACTAGAATCATGTAGGTGTACAGTCTATCCAATGCAGAGATACAATAACAGCCAAGGTGTTAGCTGATAGGGGCAAAGATAGTGGGTAAATTAATACATGAGAAACCAACGAGATCGGTCTCAGGAATCTAGACTCGAATATACGTCTGCTTTATTTTCCATTATTGTCTTCCATCCAGATAATGAAGGTGCTGGAGGCATCTTGTCATTAGATGCGGCAATAGCATTTGGTGTCATGGAATGGGCTTATTTATGGGAAATATTGGGTAGATGTGACCCAGAAAGTAGTAGGTGGATTAAGCTCCAGAGAGGGTGATGGTGGATGAGGCTATGTCCCTGCCTTTCCCCCTTTCTGGGGCCACAGGACATGCATTTCCTAGTCCACGCTGCTCTTTGCGCTACCTATTGACCATATATACGGGGTTGTACAGGAATAAGGGGGTTTCAGTCTGGGACTCAGGAGGAAACGTTAGCGACGTACGCAGGTGTCATGTTTTTTAGTTAATGTAAAGGAAGCTCTAGGGACAGTGATTATATCAATGAAAGGTTTTGGTGTTTTTTCTAGATTGATATTAATTGGGATAAGTCACATATTGTTATTGGACATTAATTAAAGGGGACAATATAGAGGCGGATGTCATACCGGGGTTCATCTGACTTGGCAGAATGGCAAAAATTTGTCGTGACTAGGACGCATCAATCTGAATATTTTTTTTTTATGTTTGTTAAAAAAATCCTCTCTTTGCTACTTAGTAACTGATTGTAGGAAGACATGTATGTTAAAGCGACCTTCCAGCCTGAGACTAAAAAGTGACTACACTTTATAAATGTGCAGCCATCCTTCTTGGCGCCCTCCTTTTGCCTCCCACTACCTCCATTGCTTGGATCTGCGTTCTGTTTATCCTACATCCAAGATGGGCGCCACATTCTGAAGTCTAAACCACTTCTTCCCTGTCTTTTTTGGGCTGTGAGATGGGACAGGAAAGGCAGGAGAGGTTTAGATTTGTCATTGCTTTCTCTATGCCTCTACGGCAGCCATCTTGGAAGCAGGAGGAAAGGAACGCCGATCTCAGCATAGGAGGTAGCGGGAAGCACCAGGTAGAGCGCCTATACAATGGAACCTTACACCCACTTATCTTACACCCCTTTAAGATTGTTCTAGGACAATATTAGAGTTGAGCTGCAATTGCTTTCTAAGGCAGGAGGCATAATATAGGACAATCACTGTGCTACCAGGATTATTCTGCACATAAATGACACAGAGTCTCCATTTTGTAAGAAAATAAATAACCCTTTGTGCTAAAGTGAATAGTAAATTATAGTCAGTTTTTCTGTTAACAACATAAAATAATATTTTTTACAAAAATGCATACTCCAATGCTGACCAATACTGAATTCTCTGCTAAGGTTATAAAATAACTAACATGTTATAAATGGACAGTAAATATTTTTTTCTAATTTCTTGTTTTATTTCTGGTCCCCTTTTAGGAGACAGTGGTGAGAGGCCATCCCTCCCCGGCAGCAGAGTCTCTGACAACATCAAGAGATTACATTTTCACCAGGTGCTTGGCCGGGGAAGTTTTGGAAAGGTAAGAACCTACCACATTAGGAGAGCAGATTGTATATTGTTTCCGTACAATGTAAGGTCATGAGTGAAGTACGGCATAACACTGATAATAACATCTTAGATCCGCAGATTCGGATGTTTCTATGAGAGGCAAATGCAGGGCAGTTTCCAAATGTATTGCTACTTATATCAATGTAATATGAGAGAAAAAGAAAGAAGAAAAAGCAGCACTCACCCGTTTTCTTCTAGTGTGGAAATTCTTTAACCCCTTAATCCCATATGACGTACTATACCGTCGAGGTGGGGTGGGCCTTAATTCCCGGTGACGGTATAGTACGTCATACGCGATCGGCCGCGCTCACAGGGGGAGCGCGGCCGATCGCGGCCGGGTGTCGGCTGCATATCGCAGCTGACATCCGGCACTATGTGCCAGGAGCGGTCACGGACCGCCCCCGGCACATTAACCCCCGGCACACCGCGATCAAACATGATCGCGGTGTACCGGCGGTACAGGGAAGCATCGCGCAGGGAGGGGGCTCCCTGCGGGCTTCCCTGAGACGATCGGTACAAGGTGATGTACTCACCTCGTACCGAACGTCTTCTCCCTGCAGGCCCCGGATCCAAAATGGCCGAGGGGCTGTATCCGGGTCCTGCAGGGAGCACTTCCGGGTCGGAGCAGGCTGCAGATGAAAGCTGCAGCCTGCTCCGATGAAAGTATGATCGCAGATCTGATAGAGTGCTGTGCACACTATCAGATCTGCGATTTGTGATGTCCCCCCCTGGGACAAAGTAAAAAAGTAAAAAAAAAAATTTCCACATGTGTAAAAAAAAAAAAAAATAATTCCTAAATAAATAATAATAATAAAAAAAAAAATATTATTCCCATAAATACATTTCTTTATCTAAAAAAAACAAACAAAAACAATAAAAGTACACATATTTAGTATCGCCGCGTCCGTAACGACCCAACCTATAAAACTGGCCCACTAGTTAACCCCTTCAGTAAACACCGTAAGAAAAAAAAAAAAAAAACGAGGCAAAAAACAACGCTTTATTACCATACCGCCGAACAAAAAGTGGAATAACACGCGATCAAAAAGACGGATATAAATAGCCATGTTACCGCTGAAAACGTCATCTTGTCCCGCAAAAAACGAGCCGCCATACAGCATCATCAGCAAAAAAATAAAAAAGTTATAGTCCTCAGAATAAAGCGATGCCAAAATAATTATTTTTTCTATAAAATAGTTTTTATCGTATAAAAGCGTCAAAACATAAAAAAATGATATAAATGAGGTATCGCTGTAATCGTACTGACCCAAAGAATAAAACTGCTTTATCAATTTTACCAAGCGCAGAGCGGTATAAACGCCTCTCCCAAAAGAAATTCATGAATAGCTGGTTTTTGGTTATTCTGCCTCACAAAAATCGGAATAAAAAGTGATAAAAAATGGTCACGTGTCCAAAAATGTTACCAATAAAAACGTCAACTCGTCCCGCAAAAAACAAGACCTCACATGACTCTGTGGACCAAAATGTGGAAAAATTATAGGTCTCAAAATGTGGAGACGCAAAAACTTTTTTGCTATAAAAAGCGTCTTTTAGTCTGGTTTCACACTTGCGTTTTTATCTGCATGCGTTTTTTTTAAAAAACGCATGTGTGAAAAAATGCATGTAAACGCGGTAAAACGCATGCGTTTTTATAGAAAAACACAAGAAAACAAGAAAAAAACAAAAAACCCTAACCCTACCCCTAACCCTACCCCTAACCTGAAATACGTGGCACTGAAATACGTGGCACTGAAATATACGTTTATATACGTATATACGTATATAAGTGCCACGATATTTCAGTGGCCACGTATATAAGTGCCACGTATTTAAGTGCCACGTATTTAAGTGCCACGTATTTAAGTGCCACGTATTTACGTGCCACGTATTTTTCAGTGCCTGAAATACGTGGCACTGAAATACGTGGCACTGAAATATCGTGGCACTGAAGTATTTACGTGCCACGTATTTTTCAGTGCCTGAAATACGTGGCACTGAAATACGTGGCACTGAAATACGTGGCACTGAAATACGTGGCACTGAAATATTGTGGCACGTAAATATCGTGGCACTTAAATACGTGGCACTTAAATACGTGGCACTTAAATACGTGGCACTTATATACGTGGCACTTATATACGTGGCACTTATATACGTGGCACTTATATACGTGGCACTTATGACTGTCAGAAAATGTTCAGTAAACGGTTAGGGGTAGGGTTTCAGGTAGAATTGGGGAGTTTCCACTGTTCAGGCACATCAGGGGCTCTCCAAACGCGACATGGCGTCCAATCTCAATTCCAGCCAATTCTGTGTTGAAAAAGTAAAACAGTGCTCCTTCCCTTCCGAGCTCTCCCGTGCGTCCAAAAAGGAGTTTACCCCAACATATGGGGTATCAGCGTACTAGGGACAAATTGAACAACAACTTCTGGGGTCCAAGTTCTCTTGTTATCCTTGGGAAAATAAAAATTTGGGGGGCTAAAAATCATTTTTGTGGGAAAAAAAATATGTTTTATTTTCACGGCTCTGCGTTGTAAACTGTAGTGAAACACTTGGGGGTTCAAAGTTCTCACAACACATCTAGATAAGTTCCTTGGGAGGTCTAGTTTCCAATATGGGGTCACTTGTGGGGGGTTTGTACTATTTGGGTACATCAGGGGCTCTGCAAATGCAACGTGACGCCTGCAGACCAATCCATTTAAGTCTGCATTCCAAATGGCGCTCCTTCCCTTCCGAGCTCTGTCATGCGCCCAAACAGTGGTTTCCCCCCACATAGGGGGTATCAGCGTACTCAGGACAAATTGGACAACAACTTTTAGGGTCCAATTTATCCTGATACCCTTGTGAAAATACAAAACTGGGGGCTAAAAAATCATTTTTGTGAAAAAGAAAAATAATTTTTATTTTCACGGCTCTGCGTTATAAACTGTAGTGAAACACTTGGGGGTTCAAAGTTCTCACAACACATCTAGATAAGTTGCTTGGGGGGTCTAGTTTCCAATATGGGGTCACTTGTGGGGGGTTTGTACTGTTTGGGTACATCAGGGGCTCTGCAAATGCAACGTGACGCCTGCAGACCAATCCATTTAAGTCTGAATTCCAAATGGCGCTCCTTCCCTTCCAAGCTCTGTCATGCGCCCAAACAGTGGTTCCCCCCCACATAGGGGGTATCAGCGTACTCAGGACAAATTGGACAACAACTTTTAGGGTCCAATTTATCCTGATACCCTTGTGAAAATACAAAACTGGGGGCTAAATTTCATTTTTGTGAAAAAAAAAAAAAATTATTTTCACGGCTCTGCGTTATAAACTGTAGTGAAACACTTGGGGGTTCAAAGTTCTCACAACACATCTAGATAAGTTCCTTGGGGGGTCTAGTTTCCAATATGGGGTCACTTGTGGGGGGTTTGTACTGTTTGGGTACATCAGGGGCTCTGCAAATGCAACGTGACGCCTGCAGACCAATCCATTTAAGTCTGCATTCCAAATGGCGCTCCTTCCCTTCCGAGCTCTGTCATGCGCCCAAACAGTGGTCCCTCCCCACAAATGGGGTATCAGCGTACTCCAGACAAATTGGACAACAACTTTTGGGGTCCAATTTATCCTGATACCCTTGTGAAAATACAAAACTGGGGGCTAAAAAATCATTTTTGTGAAAAAAAAAAATAATTTTTATTTTCACGGCTCTGCGTTATAAACTGTAGTGAAACACTTGGGGGTTCAAAGCTCTCAAAACACATCTAGATAAGTTCCTTAGGGGGTCTACTTTCCAAAATGGTGTCACTTGTGGGGGGGTTTAATGTTTAGGCACATCAGGGGCTCTCCAAACGCAACATGGCATCCCATCTTAATTCCAGTCAATTTTGCATTGAAAAGTAAAATAGCGCTTCTTCCCTTCTGAGCTCTGCTATGCGCCCAAACAATGGTTTACACCCACATATGGGGTATCGTCGTACTCAGGACAAATTGCACAACAACTTTTGTGGTCTAATTTCTTCTCTTACCCTTGGGGAAATAAAAAAATGGGGGTGAAAAGATCATTTTTGTGAAAAAATATGATTTTTTATTTTTACGGCTCTGCATTATAAACTTCTGTGAAGCACTTGTTGGGTCAAAGTGCTCAACACACATCTAGATAAGTTCCTTAAGGGGTCTACTTTCCAAAATGGTGTCACTCGTGGGGGGTTTCAATGTTTAGGCACATTAGGGGCTCTCCAAACGCAACATGGCGTCCCATCTCAATTCCAGTCAATTTTGCATTGAAAAGTCAAATGGCGCTCCTTCCCTTCTGAGCTCTGCCCTGCGCCCAAACAATGGTTTACACCCACATATGGGGTATCAGTGTACTCAGGACAAATTGCACAACAATTTTTGGGGTCCAATTTCTTCTCTTACCCTTGGGAAAATAAAAAATTGGGGGTGAAAAGATCATTTTTGTGAAAAAATATGATTTTTTGTTTTTACGGCTCTGCATTATAAACTTCTGTAAAGCACTTGTTGGGTCAAAGTGCTCACCACACATCTAGATAAGTTCCTTAGGGGGTCTACTTTCCAAAATGGTGTCACTTGTTAGGGGTTTCAATGTTTAGGCACATCAAGGGCTCTCTAAATGCAACATGGCGTCCCATCTCAATTCCAGTCAATTTTGCATTGAAAAGTCAAATGGCGCTCCTTCCCTTCCGAGCTCTGCCCTGCGCCCAAACAATGGTTTACACCCACATATGGGGTATCAGCGTACTCAGGACAAATTGCACAACAATTTTTGGGGTCCAATTTCTTCTCTCACCCTTGGGAAAATAAAAAATTGGGGGTGAAAAGATAATTTTTGTGAAAAAATATGATTTTTTATTTTTACGGCTCTGCATTATAAACTTCTGTAAAGCACTTGTTGGGTCAAAGTGCTCACCACACATCTAGATAAGTTCCTTAAGGGGTCTACTTTCCAAAATGGTGTCACTTGTGGGGGGTTTCAATGTTTAGGCACATCAGGGGCTCTCCAAATGCAACATGGCGTCCCATCTCAATTCCAGTCAATTTTGCATTGAAAAGTCAAATGGCGCTCCTTTGCTTCCAAGCTCTGCCATGCGCCCAAACTGTGGTTTACCCCCACATATGGGGTATCAGCGTACTCAGGACAAATTGTACAACAACTTTTGGGGTCTATTTTCTCCTGTTACCCTTGGTAAAATAAAACAAATTGGAGCTGAAATAAATTTTGTGTGAAAAAAAGTTAAATGTTCATTTTTATTTAAACATTCCAAAAATTCCTGTGAAACACCTGAAGGGTTAATAAACTTCTTGAAAGTGGTTTTGAGTACCTTGAGGGGTGCAGTTTTTAGAATGGTGTCACACTTGGGTATTTTCTATCATATAGACCCCTCAAAATGACTTCAAATGAGATGTGGTCCCTAAAAAAAAATGGTGTTGTAAAAATGAGAAATTGCTGGTCAACTTTTAACCCTTATAACTCCGTCACAGAAAAAAATTTTGGTTCCAAAATTGTGCTGATGTAAAGTAGACATGTGGGAAATGTTACTTATTAAGTATTTTGTGTGACATATGTCTGTGATTTAAGGGCATAAAAATTCAAAGTTGGAAAATTGCGAAATTTTCAAAATTTTCGCCAAATATTCGTTTTTTTCACAAATAAACGCAAGTTATATCGAAGAAATTTTACCACTTACATGAAGTACAATATGTCACGAGAAAACAATGTCAGAATCGCCAAGATCCGTTGAAGCGTTCCAGAGTTATAACCTCATAAAGGGACAGTGGTCAGAATTGTAAAAATTGGCCCGGTCATTAACGTGCAAACCACCCTCGGGGCTTAAGGGGTTAATCCATAAAACTGATAATTCACACAACAATGCGGTGCAGGTTAGCGGGTGAAGACTCGCTCCCTCTCCTCACCAATGCCCTAACCTGCACCGCATTGTTGTGTGAATTATCAGTTTTATGGATTAAAGAATTTCCACACTAGAAGAAAACGGGTGAGTGCTGCTTTTTCTTTTTCTCTCATATTACATTTGGATGTGTTGCCACCCACTGAACAGCACCTCCCTATCTTCTATACAAGCAGTATCCATTTTACCTCTATGGCTGATGTCCGCAGCTGTGGTGTCTTAACTTGAGTACTTTCAGTGCCAGCTAGCCTTTTTTTCTTTGCAAATATATTTTGGTAAATACACCTACTTATATCAATGCAATAGTGTTTTCTGGTAGTCTACAGTGGGTAAAAGTGTTTTTCTGGAGCCTCTAGGAAGTTGAAGGCGCTACTGATGTTTTCCCCACAGGTGCCTGCACCTTGGAAACTTGCATGGTCAGTAAATTACAGCATGTATTTTTCAATACAGGAGCATGATCCTGTTAGCTGTGCAAGTGTGGGACAGACACCTGTATACACAACATCATGCAGAAGTGAGAGGTGCTGTAGAAACTCTACATACAAATATGTGACCAGGGCACCTTCATCCACATGCTAGTGGTGTCCCCTACATTGAATGTGGAAGAAGGTGCTCTGGTCAGATGACACCAAAGTTGAGCTTTTTTGACTAAGTGTAAAACACTATTTGTGGAGGAAAACATATACTGCAGATCACCTTGAAAACACCATCCACACCGTCAAACATGGTGGTGATGGCATTATGCTGCGGAGATCTTTTTATTTATCAGGTATAGGGAACCTGGCCAGAGTTAATCAGAAGATGGATGAAGCTAAATACAGTAGAATCCTGGAAGAAAACCTGTTAAAGGCCGCAAAAACATGAGACTGAGGCGAATGTTCACCTTCCAGCAGAATAACAACCCTAAACATACTGCCAGAGTTACAATGGGATGGTTTAGAATGGCCCAGTCACAGTCCAGACATAAATCCCATCAATAAACTGTGGCAATACTTGATAGCTGCTGTTCCCACATGCTCTCCATCCAATATCACTGAGTTAGAGCGCGTTTGCAAAGACGAACGGCCAAAAGGTTCAGCTTCTAGATGATCAAAGCTGGTAGAGATATAGTCCAAAAGATTTGCAGAAGTAATTGCATAGAAAGGTGATCCTACAAAGTATTAGGGGGGCTGAATACAAATGCACATCATAATTTTCAGAATCGTATTTTTAAACATTAAGAAAACCATATATCATTACCTTTACATGTCACAAATACTTGCAGCTTTGTGAAAATTTTTTTTAAAAATGTTGAAAGTTCACAGGGTATGAACATTTTTTCAAGGCACTGTACTTATTGTACATCTGCATGTACATAGGTTTGTGCAAATATACTGTATGTGTGTGTGCTGAGAATGACATTTATTAAAAATATTGTCCAGGATTAAAAAATAATAATAACTAAAAATAACTATAACAGCAGGGATTAGATTAAAAATATATCACCAAGGTTTATATATAACCCCTGACTATCCAGTGATCGTTGCTTACCTTGCGGCAGTGGTGAAGTCTCAAACATTTCCCTGATTGCTGAACAATGACTGATCTCTATGGTATTGTCCAATTAATAGAAGCATACAAAGTGTCCGTATGTTTATAAATAAAGTGCATGTGCTGTAAACATAATAAGCCACACAGTTGAATTAGACACAAAGAGTAGCCCTGTATATAACAGGGACTGTTGTGAATTTACCTTTTGGCTCCCTCTTGTGGCTACTAGTGATTTGACTCTGGGTATGTCATTCATCCCTTGTATGCTCACCTGGGTCGTTAGGTCAGGGGTGTTGCTATATAAGCTCCCTGGACCTTCAGTTCAATGCCTGGCAACGTTGATATCAGAGCTAATCTGTAGTGCTCTTGTCTACTGATCCTGGTTCCTGCTTGATTAAGCTAAGTCTGCTTCCTTGCTTTTTGCTATTTGTTTTGGTTTGCATTTTTGTCCAGCTTGTATATAATCTGTTTCCTGACCTTGCTGGAAGCTCTAGGGTGGCTGGTGTTCTCCCCCCGGGCCGTTAGACGGTTCGGGGGTTCTTGAATCTCCAGCGTGGATTTTGATAGGGTTTTTGTTGACCATATAAGTTATCTTACTACATTCTGCTATTAGTAAGTGGGCCTCTCTTTGCTAAAACCTAGTTCATCTCTGTGTTTGTCATTTCCTCTTACCTCACCGTTATTATTTGTGGGGGGCTACTATCCTACTTTTGGGGTCTATTCTCTGGAGGCAAGAGAGGTCTTTGTTTTCCTCTTCTAGGGGTAATTAGTCCTCCGGCTGGCGCGAGACATCTAGCGACCAACGTAGGCATGTTCCCCGGCTACTGCTAGTGTTGGCGTTAGGAGTAGATATATGGTCAACCCAGTTACCACTGCCCTATGAGCTGGATTTTTGTACGTCGCAGACTTACTTGTTTCTCTGAGACCCTCGCCATTGGGGTCATAACAGTTTGCCAGGCCAGTATTAAATGTTAAATGCATTGCAGAAGCGGGATTATAAGAAAGAAAGTTCTGAGTTTTTTTTTTCTCTCTCTCTCATTTTTTTTTCTTTTCCCCTTTACCTCTGAGTGGCTTGTGTTTGCTGCAGACATGAATGTCCAGACCTTGATTACAAGTGTGGACCAGCTTGCTGCTCGTGTGCAGGGCATACAAGATTATGTTATCAGAAGTCCTATGTCAGAACCTAAGATACCGATTCCTGAACCGTTTTCCGAAGACCGATTTAAATTTAGAAATTTCAGGAATAATTGTAAATTGTTTTTGTCCCTGAAACCCTGTTCATCTGGAGACTCCGCTCAGCAAGTAAAAATTGTTATTTCTTTTTTACGGGGCGACCCTCAGGATTGGGCCTTCTCGCTGGCGCCAGGAGATCCGGCATTGGCTGACATTGATGCGTTTTTTCTGGCGCTCGGTTTGCTTTATGAGGAACCCAATCTTGAGATTCAGGCAGAAAAGGCCTTGCTGGCTATGTCTCAGGGCCAGGACGAGGCTGAAGTGTATTGCCAAAAATTTCGGAAATGGTCCGTGCTGACCCAGTGGAACGAGTGTGCATTGGCTGCTAATTTTAGAAATGGCCTTTCTGAAGCCATTAAGAATGTGATGGTGGGTTTTCCCATTCCCACAGGTCTGAATGATTCTATGGCCCTGGCTATTCAAATCGACCGGCGGTTGCGGGAGCGCAAAACCGCTAATTCCCTCATGGTGTTGTCTGAACAGACACCTGATTTAATGCAATGTGATAGAATCCTGACTAGAAATGAGCGGAAAATTCATAGACGCCAGAATGGCTTGTGTTACTACTGTGGTGATTCTACACATGTTATCTCAGCATGCTCTAAACGTCTTACTAAGGTTGTTAGTCCGGTCGCCATTGGTAATTTGCAACCTAAATTTATTCTATCTGTAACTTTGATTTGCTCACTGTCATCGTATCCTGTCATGGCGTTTGTGGACTCGGGTGCTGCCCTGAGCCTTATGGATCTGTCATTTTCCAAGCGCTGCGGATTTGTTCTTGAGCCATTGGAAAATCCTATCCCTCTTAGGGGTATTGATTCTACGCCATTGGCAAAAAATAAACCGCAGTTTTGGACACAGGTTACCATGTGCATGACTCCCGAACATCGGGAGGTAATACGTTTTCTTGTTCTGCATAAAATGCATGATTTGGTTGTTTTGGGTTTGCATGGTTACAGACCCATAATCCAGTCTTGGACTGGAAGGCTATGTCAGTGTCAAGTTGGGGCTGCCATGGAATTCATGGAGATTCCCTGCCCTTGTCTATTGCTTCTTCTACGCCTTCGGAAGTTCCGGCGTATTTGTCTGATTATCAGGATGTCTTCAGCGAGTCTAAGTCCAGTGCACTGCCTCCTCATAGGGAATGTGACTGTGCAATAGATTTGATTCCTGGCAGTAAGTTTCCTAAGGGGAGACTGTTTAATCTGTCGGTACCTGAACATACCGCGATGCGTTCATATATCAAGGAGTCTCTTGAGAAGGGGCATATCCGTCCTTCTTCTTCCCCTCTTGGTGCGGGATTCTTTTTTGTGGCCAAAAAGGACGGATCTTTGAGGCCTTGTATTGACTATCGGCTTTTAAATAAGATCACTGTCAAGTTTCAGTATCCTTTGCCGCTGTTGTCGGATTTGTTTGCCCGGATTAAAGGTGCCAAGTGGTTCACCAAGATAGACCTTCGTGGTGCGTACAACCTTGTGCGCATTAGGCAGGGCGATGAATGGAAAACCGCATTCAATACGCCCGAAGGTCATTTTGAGTACTTGGTGATGCCATTCGGTCTCTCTAATGCACCTTCAGTTTTTCAGTCCTTCATGCATGACATTTTCCGGAAGTATCTGGATAAATTTTTGATTGTTTATCTGGATGATATTCTGGTTTTTTCTGATGATTGGGACTCGCATGTGGAGCAGGTCAGGATGGTTTTTGAGATTCTGCGTGAAAATTCTTTGTTTGTAAAAGGCTCAAAGTGTCTCTTTGGTGTACAGAAGGTTCCCTTTTTGGGGTTCATTTTTTCCCCTTCTGCTGTGGAGATGGATCCAGTCAAGGTCCGAGCTATTCATGATTGGACTCAACCCTCGTCAGTTAAGAGTCTTCAGAAGTTCTTGGGTTTTGCTAACTTCTACCGTCGTTTTATCGCAAATTTCTCTAGCGTTGTTAAACCGCTGACGGATATGACCAAGAAAGGCTCTGATGTAGCTAAGTGGGCTCCTGCTGCCGTGGAGGCTTTCCAGGAGTTAAAACGCCGGTTTACTTCGGCGCCTGTTTTGTGCCAGCCTGACATCTCACTTCCCTTTCAGGTTGAGGTGGATGCTTCGGAGATTGGGGCAGGGGCCGTTTTGTCGCAGAGAGGCCCTGGTTGCTCTACTATGAGACCTTGTGCCTTTTTCTCTAGGAAGTTTTCGCCGGCAGAGCGAAATTATGATGTGGGCAATCGGGAGTTGTTGGCCATGAAGTGGGCATTTGAGGAGTGGCGTCATTGGCTCGAGGGTGCTAAGCATCGTGTGGTGGTCTTGACTGATCACAAAAATCTGATGTATCTCGAGTCTGCTAAACGCCTGAATCCTAGACAGGCCCGCTGGTCATTGTTTTTCTCCCGTTTTGACTTTGTGGTCTCGTATTTACCAGGTTCTAAGAATGTGAAGGCCGATGCTCTGTCTAGGAGCTTTGTGCCTGATGCTCCTGGAGTCGCTGAACCTGTGGGTATTCTTAAGGAAGGAGTTATCGTGTCTGCTATTTCTCCAGATCTGCGACGTGTGTTGCAGAGATTTCAGGCTGGTAGGCCTGACTCTTGTCCACCTGACAGATTGTTTGTGCCTGCTAGATGGACCAACAGAGTCATTTCCGAGGTTCATTCCTCGGTGTTGGCAGGGCACCAGAGATCTGGTGGCCAGGTCCTTTTGGTGGCCTTCCTTGTCAAGGGATGTGCGGTCATTTGTACAGTCCTGTGGTACTTGTGCTCGAGCTAAGCCTTGCTGCTCTCGTGCCAGCGGGTTGCTCTTGCCCTTGCCTGTCCCGAAGAGACCTTGGACACACATCTCTATGGATTTCATTTCTGATCTTCCGGTGTCTCAGGGCATGTCTGTCATCTGGGTGATATGTGATCGTTTCTCCAAGATGGTCCATTTGGTTCCTTTGCCTAAGCTGCCCTCCTCTTCTGATCTGGTTCCTGTGTTCTTCCAGAACGTGGTTCGTTTGCACGGCATTCCTGAGAATATTGTGTCGGACAGAGGATCCCAGTTTGTTTCCAGGTTCTGGCGATCCTTTTGTGGTAGGATGGGCATTGAGTTGTCGTTTTCATCCGCTTTCCATCCCCAGACTAACGGACAAACGGAGCGAACTAATCAGACTCTGGAGGCTTATTTGAGGTGTTTTGTCTCTTCTGATCAGGATGATTGGGTGACCTTCTTGCCGTTGGCTGAATTTGCCCTTAATAATCGGGCTAGTTCCGCCACCTTGGTTTCGCCATTTTTCTGCAACTCTGGTTTCCATCCTCGTTTTTCCTCGGGACATGTGGAGCCTTCTGACTGTCCTGGGGTGGATTCCATGGTGGATAGGTTGCAGCGGATCTGGGGGCATGTGGTGGACAACTTGAAGTTGTCACAGGAGAAGGCTCAGCGTTTTGCCAACCGCCGCCGCGGTGTGGGTCCCCGACTTCGCGTTGGGGATTTGGTATGGCTGTCTTCTCGATTTGTTCCTATGAAGGTCTCCTCTCCCAAATTTAAGCCTCACTTCATTGGTCCTTACAAGATATTGGAAATCATTAATCCTGTATCCTTTCGCCTGGATCTTCCGGTATCGTTTGCCATCCACAACGTATTTCATAGGTCCTTGTTGCGGCGGTACGTTGTGCCTGTGGTTCCTTCTGCTGAGCCTCCTGCTCCGGTGTTGGTTGAGGGCGAGTTGGAGTACGTGGTGGAGAAGATCTTAGATTCTCGTCTCTCCAGGCGGAGGCTTCAGTACCTGGTCAAGTGGAAGGGCTATGGTCAGGAGGATAATTCCTGGGTGGTCGCCTCTGATGTGCATGCGGCCGATTTAGTTCGTGCCTTTCACGCCGCTCATCCTGATCGCCCTGGTGGTCTTGGTGAGGGTTCGGTGACCCCTCACTAAGGGGGGGGTACTGTTGTGAATTTACCTTTTGGCTCCCTCTAGTGGCTACTAGTGATTTGACTCTGGGTATGTCATTCATCCCTTGTATGCTCACCTGGGTCGTTAGGTCAGGGGTGTTGCTATATAAGCTCCCTGGACCTTCAGTTCAATGCCTGGCAACGTTGATATCAGAGCTAATCTGTAGTGCTCTTGTCTACTGATCCTGGTTCCTGCTTGATTAAGCTAAGTCTGCTTCCTTGCTTTTTGCTATTTGTTTTGGTTTGCATTTTTGTCCAGCTTGTATATAATCTGTTTCCTGACCTTGCTGGAAGCTCTAGGGTGGCTGGTGTTCTCCCCCCGGGCCGTTAGACGGTTCGTGGGTTCTTGAATCTCCAGCGTGGATTTTGATAGGGTTTTTGTTGACCATATAAGTTATCTTACTACATTCTGCTATTAGTAAGTGGGCCTCTCTTTGCTAAAACCTAGTTCATCTCTGTGTTTGTCATTTCCTCTTACCTCACCGTTATTATTTGTGGGGGGCTACTATCCTACTTTTGGGGTCTATTCTCTGGAGGCAAGAGAGGTCTTTGTTTTCCTCTTCTAGGGGTAGTTAGTCCTCCGGCTGGCGCGAGACATCTAGCGACCAACGTAGGCATGTTCCCCGGCTACTGCTAGTGTTGGCGTTAGGAGTAGATATATGGTCAACCCAGTTACCACTGCCCTATGAGCTGGATTTTTGTACGTCGCAGACTTACTTGTTTCTCTGAGACCCTCGCCATTGGGGTCATAACAAGGGACCAAGGATAATAAGACTGAGTGTCACATATTCCGGGCCATAAGTCCTGCTAATCAAACCAGGTATAGGCAATACATAAAAAAGTCAAGTACAGCAAAGCATATTTACCACAGAGTGTAGGAATCTAGGTGCCCACAACACCCGACGCGCGTTTCGCTCCGAAAGCTTCGTCCACCTTGGTCCTTGGTTATGTTTACAGCACATGTACATTATTTATAAATATATGGACATTTTGTATGTATAGGCACTTGACATTCCTCTGGGAATAGGCAACTGATACTTGTGTTATATTTACATATTGCTTTGCTATATCCAGGTGTTCTTACATCTATTCCTGTCCCTGTTTCTATGTATCCCCTCTTGTGCTTTATTTATTGGTATATATTTATATGACCATTATTGTATATTTTATATTGTTTAAATAAAAAAATATATTTTTAGCGCATTTAGGATTGGTTATTCTTTCTTAGTGTTTGTATACATCCTTTTACAGAGAGCTCCCCCTTGTGGTGTTTGCCAACAGACATTACCTTTCATGGCTACACAGGAATCTATACACTATTTCAAATGCTAATAGAGAAATACACAAATAGAAAAAATGAATAGTAATGATAAGTTCCACAATTGGATGTAAAATTGTTCCTATCCCGAAATAATCTTATACATATGCTGAACAGGTCAGATACACCACATCTCCTGGGCAGGGAAGGAAGCATAAGAGAGTAGATAGATAGATAGATAGATAGATAGATAGATAGATAGATAGATAGATAGATGCGACACCTGCTAGGGCTGTGGTGTACTTCGAACTGGGTCGGACAATTCTTTAAGGGGTGGTCACAGCAGCAGTGACCCGGTCCATTGCCCTGGGTGCGCAATCAAAGTGATGAGGGAATGTTTGGAAGGGATTTCACGTGACCCCACCTGTGGTGTTTGGCTATTGATGGCCGAAGCTGCTTAAGGGGACCGCTGGGGCCGGTGGTGTTGCAGCTGAGATGGTTCGGCTCCCCACAGGTGGAGCGGGGCCCCAGGGCTACCAGAGCAGTATATGAGGGATGGTGGACGTTGTGGTGCAGGAATGAGGGGGTAGGAAATGACTGGAGCACGCAAGGACTGAGGTTTCTGCAGGTGCAGTCCGGAGCACTGGTGAAAGGTGATAATGGAGGTCCGGGCAGCTTGGAAGCATTTCAGGATGCACCTAACCAGGTGGATTTGGAGGCCTTCCCTCTGCGCTGCTCCCTAGGTCTTTGATGCCTTAAGCTCTCCATAAGTCCCTATTACTGTCTGTCCATGAAATAGACCATTCCCCGCATGGCAGGCAGCTTGAGCCTGTTCCAGGTGTCACTCCGTCGTGGTGACTCTGGGCTGTAGTATGCTGCTTTCCCTCAGGGTGTCAGCTGGGGCCAGGAGACTTGAAATCTCTTGCCCTCTGGTTTTAGTTGCTGGGCCTGCAGTTCCCACACAACCATGGACTCCAGTGTCTGATCTTTGGTGCTCAGTCCCAGAGTGAGCTCAGTCGCAGCTCCAATCCTTCAGGTTCTCCTCACTTGCCTCCTTTTCTTTCCTCTCAGACTCACACACTAAGACTAACTGACTAACAACGCCCCCAGGCCAGAACCTATAGGGGAGCTCCCCTGAAACTGGGTTTAGAGCTCCCCCTTCTGGTCTGGAGTCAGGAAAGGTGTTGCATGCTGTGTTACCTGCTAAGCGGATCCCTCCTTGCTTCCAGGCATGACATCACCCCTTGTGAGGAAGGCAATGCCTCTGTGGCAACTGGACTCCTGGACATTATAGCAGGGGATCACAGCTGTTTCTTTTTGTGAGGTAAAACATTTCTTTACCTGTTTTTAAACAATATTTTGCATAAAAGAATCAGCTGTGATCCCCTGCTGTCCTGTGTGTATACTCTCTTTTGCTTCCCCCGCCCAAGAGCTGTGATATGATCAGACCATGTTCCTGTACGGTCAGACACAGCCATTACACAGTACACAGCACGGGCACATTTATAACATTATCTCAGCACAAGAACACATTTTTTAAACACATCCAATTGTGGAGTTTATTTTTAGTTCATGATCTGTTGACTAAATATATTTTGTTCATGCCACAACCCCTTGTGGCATATTATGAAAAAAGGAGGTCAGCCTCTCTAATGTGGAACTGTACATAAACAAATAGGTATTAGAAAAACAATAATTTTTTTTGGTTTGTCAATGGAAACTTTTTTTAAATAGCACAACTTAAGCAGAATCGGGACTGCTTCCATTCAGCATAACGGCTGCGAAATAATCTACTTGCCTCAGAGGGCAGTGCTCATCACACTCTCACGTTTACAGCTTTATCAGCCTACATGGACACAGAATGCAATTAGTTATACAAAACTATTTAAAGTAAACCTGTCGTGTGAAAAATGCTATTAACCTGCAGATATGGCATTATTCTGCAGCTTTAAACCCATTTGCAGTGAAAGCACGGCAGTCAGGAGGAAATAAACCTTATTCCTCTCAGGAGCTTCCAGCTTTCAGTCATAGAGGTGCGGCTTTAGCCATCTCTCAGTACACAGTTCACAAGGGCTATAAGTCCTGGCGCTGACTGACAGCCGCTCAGCCAGTGCATCAGTGCAGAGTCGCTGTCAGTCACATTAGTAAAAGTAGATATATATACAGGATATTTGATGTATCTCATAACCCCTTTAATTATGCTTAGGAAGTGACCTGCTCCACCAAACCCTCATCTTGGCTCAGTTACAAAGCTGCCCGCAAGCCACAACCAGGATCATAACTGGGTTACAATAATAAGTGTATAATCAGGCAGTAAAGATAGGTAAATGGCTCTATGGTGGGTGCTGCTGGTGGTACCCAGGTAAAAAATGCATTCAGCATAGGAAATGCAACACTTTTAGACCTGCACCGTGGACTTTGATACCACCAACATCTAAGTACAGTTGTGCATCCCCACACAGGCTCTTCATAATGATTGTCATTTCAGCTTTTCATGGCTGACAGAAATAATGCCGACCAGCTCTGTAGTTGGAGATATTCCTGATTCAATCATTCATGGCTACTGTGGAAATAATCCTTTATCTTCCTACCTTTAATGGGTAATTCTAGTTACTAGTCACTTTATATGACTGCAGACTTGTGAATTCACACAGAGAGCAATGTGCGTGCTGTCAACATTCTCTGATGCCAGTGCCGGTGCTAGGAACGGCGGGAACATAAATGAAGATATGCAAGATATACAAGTGAATTGTGCGAGGCTGAATAAATGACCACCCACTTCCAACATTGGAGAATCCTCACTAGTCTGTAGTCACATACAGTGATGGTTGACTTGTACCACAAGGCTGGACAACCCCTATAGTGAAGGTCACCAACTAATGACCATTGTTTTCTAGGTGGTGCTGGCGGAAGATAGATACAGCCGCCAGCAATTTGCTGTTAAAGTCATCACAAAGAGGAACCTGCTAGCTGAAGGAGAGGAGCGTGCGATGGTGGAGCAGCGTGTGTTACAACTTGCATCTGGCAGCCCCTTCCTTCTTCATGGCACATTCGCCTTTCAGACCAAGGTAAAATTGTGACCGGTTCATAATATTGGATAAATCATAAAGTGCACTCATCTATATGCACATTTACATATGGTGTTGTTAACATTTCAGCATTGAAAACATGTTAACGTCATGCTCCTTGTATGTGTAGCTGTCACCTACTGTGGGAACACTGGACAAACCCTGGGAACCAGGCAATGTGCCTACAAATATGATGCTGATGGGTAACTTTTGGGGTTTCTCGATTGAAGTCCATGGAAAATCTTGGAGTGGTCCAACTGGCTCCCAAAATCTGAAGTCATTTGTCCACCCCTATAGATGTCATTCTTAATGAGCACTTCACAATGGTGAGAAATGCAGAAGTCAACATAACAATGAAAAGTGATCACACCCTTCATATGTAAATATATTTCTATATGTGCATACTTAGAATAACCAATAAGCACATAGTAAAAAGAATAAAGTGTCATTATTGCTATTATTATGTAAGTATATCTTCATGAGAGAGGGGAATAGAGATCGATCACAAAACCTATGGGATCTAAGGAAAATCCAAATTTCATTCTCATCAAAATGTCTATCACTATACAGACGAAATAACGGATTATTGAGTGTTAGTAAATGTATGGAGGCTACAAGGATTTTATCATTGAAACTGATTTCTACGTCATGTCTGACAGGAGCTTGTTCTTCTTGGGATGGAGTATGTCACCTGTGGCGAATTCCACCATCTCCTGATGAGGACGGGGCCTCTTAACATCCCAAGTGCACGGTACAGTAGTCATAGTCTAAGCAATACAGCTATGCATTTCCTAACCGAGACTGACTAGATTGATTAGATTGTGCTAGCACTAAGGTTCGGATAAATTCTTATCTTCCATTCACAGGGCTGTTATTGGGAACACACTTAGGAAAAAATAGCTCTTTTTCCACTACACCACACCTGTTCACAAGTTGTGTATGGTACTGCAGCTCATCCCCATTCACTTAGTGATGTGATGGTAGGTCATTAACATCTGATTGGTGGTCGCGAAACACCCGGCACCGCGTCAATCAGCTGTTCACGGTGTCGGTGGTGGCGGAAACTGACCAGTTAGGGAACTGCGGAGCACAGCTTCATATACTTTATAGGAGCCATGGCTGTGTACATCTGCCCCCTCTTCAGATCAGTAGGTGGTAGATGTGCAGTACCCGACTGCGGACACTATACAGTAGAGGGACCTGCGCTGTGCAGCTCCATCACTGATCATTTCCGGCCACGAAGAGCTGATCCATGGGGTGCTGGGTGTCAGACCCCCACCGCTCAGACATATTCTAAGTATGGGCCATCAATGTTAAAGTAGTGGACAACCTCTTTGATTATTAGTATATAATCACACACAAATCTGTTTCACAGCTTACTATTAACACATGGAGCTCTGGAGTGGATATATGGGATGTCTTTTACTTATACTATGATCGGTAATTACACTACTCAGGTAATGGATACGTCCCATATACCAGGAAGTTCTCCATAAGTAAGACCCAAAAATAAATTAGATAAATTTAATTAGACAGAAACAGTTATTTTTTTTGTAGGAGAAGATAAAAAGTGATCGGTGGATATGTTACACTTTTAAGAGCAATTTTTTCCTTATTATTGGGATTGGCCATTAATATCCGTGTTACTAATATTCAGTTGAGCAGGTCCAGGTGAACTATAATTAGTACAATATGTGCGAATGCCCTACTGGATCATAACAAAAAATAAATAAAACTAAAATAATAATAATAAATATATGCATATAATAAATATAAGTATAAAACACTGAAAAGTTTTGCCTGTCTAGTCTATTTAGCAGTATATATTTCTGACTTTCTCATTCACTAATTAGTCTCTACTCTTTTCTTTCTGCCAGATTCTACGCCGCCGAACTTGTGTGCGGAATTCAATACCTGCATTCTAAGGGCATCGTCCATCGGTAACTAGAAATACATCTAATCCTCCAACACCAGTGGGCTTATAACTCTACACAGCATTACTGATAATTATAGAATGGACCCCGATAACAATCCATTTGTCTTCTTCTTCACAGAGATCTCAAGCCTTCCAACATCTTGGTGGCTGCGACGGGCCATGTAAAGATTGCCGACTTCGGACTGGCCCTTGAAAACATCTATGGAGACCGGACAGCCACCGAATACGCTGGGACACCGGGCTTCATTGCTCCCGAGATGCTGGCTGCAGAGGAGTACAATGCTGGAGTAGACTGGTACGCATTTGGCATCATTTTGAACATCATGATTACCAGCAGGTCCAAATACCATCGAGGACTCTTCAATGCTTCCAGCGAAGAGGCGAAAAACATCATTAAAAAGGTCAGTATATGATATAAGTGATTACTTTTATGCTGTAATGTTAGCTGTAAATTACTATTATATCCAGCTCTGTTGATGGAAGATAAATGTCCCAATCTCAAGGTAGATCAAGGGTTTACGAGTTCAATATATTTTAGGGATGTAGCAATGGTATGCATTACCTATCATATGTCATATTGTAGATTTCAGAATATAAACACTAATATATAAATTAAAAAAAAGTTTATTTTTTTATTTCAATTTTAACTTGTTATATAAATGTAATTTTTTTTCTTCTTTTGCAGCTCCTCCGGGAAGATCCTGCCAGGCGTCTTGGAGTCAATGGTAACATCAGAGCCCATAGGTTTTTCCAGCGTATTGACTGGAATGCGGTGGAATCCCTTAGAATGTGTCCGCCACATGTTCCTGTGCCAGTAAGTATTAGAGGAGATGTTTTATACAGACTCATAGATTGATAGTTTCACATAGATTTAATCTCTTTTTCCAAATTTGTAATGTTACTAATAAGAATGAAGGGGACTGGTCTTAGGCTCACTACTATACTGGAATGAGGCTTAAACCACTAATATTTTGTTTATGAAGGTAATGAATCTGAGGTCAAATTTGTCGGTGGAGAGATGAGAATTCTCCATACATGTTAAATGATCGGGAGAAAGTGACAAAATCTGCCGATCATTGGTTGGCTTACAGTATGTAGAGGGCCTCCAGCCTTCCTGAACTTTACTATATACTATTCTCATGTAATCACCTTGTGCTTTCTTTTTCTCTTATAGCCAAGTAACATCCAGCGCGGCTCCAGACCATTCGATCTCCAAATTCTGGAAGCAGCAGAGGCTAACAACGCAGCCCTCTCAGCAGACCACCAGGCCTTATTCACTGGGTTTTCATTTACCAACATCAGCTGGAAAACCCCAAACCATCCACCAGCTCTTTAATACCACCAGAGCAAGCTGTCTTCCTAAGCCCTAAGAAGAACATCCGGACGCTGCTGATCCCTACTGGTGAGAGGAAGCTGGTGACAGGGGAGGATATGCGGTATACTGGTGAGAGAAGTCTGTTGACAGGGGAGGATGTGCGGTATACTGGTGAGAGGAGGCTGGTGATGGGAGGCTGCTGCTGTTTACTGGTGAGAGGAGGCTGGTGACAGGGGAGGATGTGCTGTATACTGGTGAGAGGAGGCTGATGATGGGAGGCTGGTGAGGGGAGGCTGGTAAGGAGAGGAGATGAGAGTCTGGTAAGGAGAGGAGATGAGAGTTTGGTAAGGAGAGGAAATGAGAGGCTGGAGAGGAGATGAGATGAGTCTGGTAAGGAGAGGAGATGAGAGGCTGGAGAGGAGAGGAGAAGAGAGGCTGAAAAGGAGAGGCTGAAGAGGAGATGAGAGGCTGGAGAGGAGAGGAGATGAGAGGCTGGAGAGGAGAGGAGATGAGAGGCTGGAGAGGGGAGGAGATGAGAGGCTGGAGAGGAGAGGAGATGAGAGGCTCGGGAGGAGAGGAGATGAGAGGCTGGAGAAGAGAGCAGATGAGAGGGTGGAGAGGAGAGGAGAGGATATGAGAGGAGATGAGAGGCTGGAGAGGAGATGAGAGGAGAGGCTGAAGAGGAGATGAGAGGCTGGAGAGGAGAGGGAGGAGAGGAGAGGCTGGAAAGGAGAAGAGAGGAGATGACAGGCTGGAGAGGAGATGAGAGGCTGGATAGGAGAGGAGATGAGAGGCTGGGGAGGAGAGGAGATGAGAGGCTGGATAGGAGAGGAGATGAGAGGCTGGGGAGGAGAGGAGATGAGAGGCTGGAGAGGAGAGGAGATGAGAGGCTGGAGAGGAGATGAGAGGCTGGAGAAGAGAGGGAGGAGAGGAGATGAGAGGAGATGAGAGGCTGGAGAGGAGAGGAGATGAGAGGCTGGAGAGGAGAGGAGATGAGAGGCTGGAGAGGAGAGGAAAGGCTGGAGAGGAGAGGCTGGAGAGGAGAGGAGATGAGAGGCTGGATACAAGAGGAGAGGGTGGAGAAGAGAGGCTGGAGAGGAGAGGAGATGAGAGGCTGGAGAGGAGATGAGAGGCTGGAGAGGAGATGAGAGGCTGGAGAGGAGATGAGAGGATGGAGAGTAGAGGAGATGAGAGTCTGGGGAGGAGAGGAGATGAGAGGCTGGAGAGGAGAGGAGATGAGAGGCTGGAGAGGAGATGAGAGGCTGGAGAGGAGATGACAGGCTGGAGAGGAGATGAGAGGATGGAGAGTAGAGGAGATGAGAGTCTGGGGAGGAGAGGAGATGAGAGGCTGGAGAGGAGAGGAGATGAGAGGCTGGAGAAGAGATGAGAGGCTGGAGATGAGAGGGAGGAGAGGAGATGAGAGGAGATGAGAGGCTGGAGATGAGAGGAGATGAGAGGCTGGAGAGGAGAGGAGAGGCTGGAGAGGAGAGGAAAGGCTGGAGAGGAGAGGCTGGAGAGGAGAGGAGATGAGAGGCTGGAGAGGAGAGGAGATGAGAGGCTGGAGAGGAGAGGAGATGAGAGGCTGGGGGAGGAGAAAAGATGAGCGGCTGGAGAGGAGAGGCTGGAGAGGAGGTGAGAGGCTGGAAAGGAGACGCTGGAGAGGAGAGGAAATGAGAGGCTGGAGAGGAGATGAGAGGATGGAAAGGAGAGGAGTTGAGAGGCTGGAGAGGAGAGGAGATGAGAGGAGATGAGAGGCTGGAGAAGAGATGAGAGGCTGGAGAGGAGATGAGAGGCTGGAGTGGAGAAGAGAAGAGAGGCTGGAGAGGAGAGCAGTAGTTGGAGAGATGAGAGGAGAGGCTGGAGAGGAGAGGAGATGAGAGGCTGGAGAGGAGAGGAGATGAGAGGCTGGATGGGAGAGGAGATGAGAGGCTGGGGAGGAGAGGTGATGAGAGGCTGGAGAGGAGATGAGAGGCTGGAGAGGAGATGAGAGGCTGGAGAGGAGATGAGAGGCTGGAGAGGAGAGGCTGGAGAGGAGATGAGAGGCTGGAGAGGAGAGGAGATGAGAAGAGAGGCTGGAGAGGAGAGGAGATGAGAGGCTGGAGAGGAGAAGAGAGGCTGGAGAGGGGAGGAGAGGCTGGAGAGGGGAGGAGAGGAGAGGCTGGAGAGGAGAAGAGAGGCTGGAGAGGAGAGGAGATGAAAGGCTGGAGAGAAGATGAGAGACCGGAGAGGAGAGGAGATGAGAGGCTGGGGAGGAGAGGAGATGAGAGGCTGGAGAGGAGAGGAGATTAGAGGCTGGAGAGGAGCTGAGAGGCTGGAGAGAAGAGATGAGAGGCTGGAGAGGAGATGAGAGGCTGGAGAGGAGAGGAGTTTAAAGGGAAGAGGGGAGATGAGAAGAGATGAGAGGCTGGAGAAGAGAGGAGATGAGAGGCTGGAGAGGAGAGGAGATGAGAGGCTGGAGTGGAGGGGAGAGGCTGGAGAGGAGAGGCTGGAGAGGAGATGAGAGGCTGGAGAGGAGATGAGAGGCTGAAGAGGAGATGAGAGGCTGGAGAGGAGAGTAGAGGAGAAGCTGGAGAGGAGAGGAGATGAGAGGCTAGGGAGGAGAGTAGATGAGAGGCTGGAGAGGAGAGGAGATGAGAGGATGGAGAGGAGATGAGAGGCTGGAGAGGAGATGAGAGGCTGGAGAGGAGATTAGAGGCTGGAAAGGAGAGGAGATGAGAGATGAGAGGCTGGAGAGGAGATGAGATGAGAGGCTGGAGAGGAGAGGAGATGAGAGATGAGAGGCTGGAGAGGAGAGGAGATGAGAGGCTGGAGAGGAGATGAGAGGCTGGAGATGAGAGGAGAGGAGATGAGAGGAGATGAGAGGCTGGAGAGGAGAGGAGATGAGAGGCTGGAGAGGAAATGATAGGCTGGAGAAGAGATGAGAGGCTGGAGAGGAGATGAGAGGCTGGGGAGGAGAAAAGATGAGAAGCTGGAGAGGAGAGGCAGGAGAGGAGAGGCTGGAGAGGAGATGAGAGGCTGTAAAGGAGACGCTGGAGAGGAGAGGAAATGAGAGGCAGGAGAGGAGATGAGAGGCTTGAAAGGAGAGGAGATGAGAGGCTGGAGAGGAGAGGAGATGAGAGGAGATGAGAGGCTGGAGAGGAGATGAGAGGCTGGAGAGGAGATGAGAGGCTGGAGTGGAGAAGTGAGGAGAGGCTGAAGAGGAGAGTAGAGGCTGGAGAGATGAGAGATGAGGTTGGAGAGGAGAGGAGATGAGAGGCTGGAGAGGAGAGGAAACGAGAGGCTGGATGGGAGAGGAGATGAGAGGCTAAGGAGGAGAGGAGATGAGAGGCTGGAGAGGAGATGAGAGGCTGGAGAGGAGATGAGAGGCTGGAGAGAAGAGGATATGAGAGGAGATGAGAGGCTGGAGAAGAGAGGAGATGAGAGGCTGGAGAGGAGAAGAGAGGCTGGAGAAGAGAGGAGATGAGAGGCTGGAGAGGAGAAGAGAGGCTGGAGAGGGGAGGACAGGAGAGGCTGGAGAGTGGAGGAGAGGAGAGGCTGGAGAGAAGAGAGGCTGGAGAGGAGAGGAGATGAAAGGCTGGAGAGAAGATGAGAGGCTGGAGAGGAGAGGAGATGAGAGGCTGGAGAGGAGAGGAAATGAGAGGCTGGAGATGAGAAGCGATGAGAGGCTGGAGAGGAGCTGAGAGGCTGGAGAGAAGAGATGAGAGGCTGGAGAGGAGATGAGAGGCTGGAGAGGAGAGGAGATGAAAGGGAGGAGGGGAGATGAGAAGAGATGAGAGGCTGGAGAGGAGATGAGAGGCTGGAGAGGAGATGAGAGGCTGGAGAAGAGAGGAGAGGCTGAAGAGGAGAGTAGAGGCTGGAGAGATGAGAGGTGAGGTTGGAGAGGAGAGGAGATGAGAGGCTGGAGAGGAGAGGAAACGAGAGGCTGGATGGGAGAGGAGATGAGAGGCTAAGGAGGAGAGGAGATGAGAGGCTGGAGAGGAGATGAGAGGCTGGAGAGGAGATGAGAGGCTGGAGAGAAGAGGATATGAGAGGAGATGAGAGGCTGGAGAAGAGAGGAGATGAGAGGCTGGAGAGGAGAAGAGAGGCTGGAGAAGAGAGGAGATGAGAGGCTGGAGAGGAGAAGAGAGGCTGGAGAGGGGAGGACATGAGAGGCTGGAGAGTGGAGGAGAGGAGAGGCTGGAGAGAAGAGAGGCTGGAGAGGAGAGGAGATGAAAAGCTGGAGAGAAGATGAGAGGCTGGAGAGGAGAGGAGATGAGAGGCTGGGGAGGAGAGGAGATGAGAGGCTGGAGATGAGAAGCGATGAGAGGCTGGAGAGGAGCTGAGAGGCTGGAGAGAAGAGATGAGAGGCTGGAGAGGAGATGAGAGGCTGGAGAGGAGAGGAGATGAAAGGGAGGAGGGGAGATGAGAAGAGATGAGAGGCTGGAGAGGAGAGGAGATGAGAGGCTGGAGAGAAGAGGAGATGAGAGGCTGGAGTGGAGAGGAGAGGCTGGAGAGGAGAGGCTGGAGAGGAGATGAGAGGCTGGAGAGGAGAGGAGATGAGAGGCTGGAGAGGAGAGTAGAGGAGAGGCTGGAGAGGAGAGGCTGGAGAGGAGAGGAGATGAGAGGCTAGAAAGGAGAGGAGAGACTGGATAGGAGAGGAGATGAGAGGCTGGAGAGGAGAGGAGATGAGAGGCTGAAGAGGAGATGAGAGGCTGGAGAGGAGAGGAGATGAGAGGCTGGAGAGGAGAGGAGATGAGAGGCTGGAGAGGAGATGAGAGGCTGGAGAGGAGATGAGAGGCTGGAGAGGAGAGTAGATGAGAGGCTGGACAGGATAAGTAATGATAGGAGATGAGAGGCTGGAGAGGAGATGAGAGGCTGGAGAGGAGAGGTGAGGAGATGAGAGGCTGGAGAGGAGAGGAGATGAGAGGAGATGAGAGGCTGGAGAGGAGATGAGAGGCTGGAGAGAAGAGGCTGGAGAGGCGAGGAGATGAGAGGCTGGAGAGGAGAGGAGATGAGAGGCTGGAGAGGAGAGGCTGGAGAGGAGAACAGATGACAGGCTGGAGAGGAGAGGAGATGAGAGGAGATGAGAGGCTGGAGAGGAGAGGAGAGGCTGGAGAGGAGAGGAAATAAGAGGCTGGAGAGCAGATGAGAGGCTGGAGAGGAGATGAGAGTCTGGAGAGGATAGGAGATGAGAGGAGATGAGAGGCTGGAGAGGAGACGAGAGGTGAGGCTGGAGAGGAGAGGAGAGGCTGGAGAGGAGAGGAGAGGCTGGAGAGAAGATGAATGGCTGGAGAGGAGATGAGAGGCTGGGGAGGAGAGGAGATGAGAGGCTGGAGAGGAGATGAGAGGCTGGAGAGGAGAGGAGATGAGAGGGAGGAGAGGAGATGAGAGGAGATGAGAGGCTGGAGAGGAGAGGAGATGAGAGGCTGGAGAGGAGAGGAGATAAGAGGCTGGAGAGGAGATGAGAGGCTGGAGAGGAGATGAGAGGCTGGAGAGGAGAGGAGATGATTGGAGATGAGAGGCTGGAGAGGAGAGGAGATGAGAGGCTGGAGAGGAGAGGAGATGAGAGGAGATGAGAGGCTGGAGAGGAGATGAGAGGCTGGAGAGAAGAGGCTGGAGAGGCGAGGAGATGAGAGGCTGGAGAGGAGAGGAGATGAGAGGCTGGAGAGGAGAGGCTGGAGAGGAGAACAGATGACAGGCTGGAGAGGAGAGGAGATGAGAGGAGATGAGAGGCTGGAGAGGAGAGGAGAGGCTGGAGAGGAGAGGAAATAAGAGGCTGGAGAGCAGATGAGAGGCTGGAGAGGAGATGAGAGTCTGGAGAGGATAGGAGATGAGAGGAGATGAGAGGCTGGAGAGGAGACGAGAGGTGAGGCTGGAGAGGAGAGGAGAGGCTGGAGAGGAGAGGAGAGGCTGGAGAGAAGATGAATGGCTGGAGAGGAGATGAGAGGCTGGGGAGGAGAGGAGATGAGAGGCTGGAGAGGAGATGAGAGGCTGGAGAGGAGAGGAGATGAGAGGGAGGAGAGGAGATGAGAGGAGATGAGAGGCTGGAGAGGAGAGGAGATGAGAGGCTGGAGAGGAGAGGAGATAAGAGGCTGGAGAGGAGATGAGAGGCTGGAGAGGAGATGAGAGGCTGGAGAGGAGAGGAGATGATTGGAGATGAGAGGCTGGAGAGGAGATGAGAGGTGAGGCTGGAGAGGAGAGGAGATGAGAAGCTGGAGAGGAGAGGCTGGAGAGGAGAACAGATGACAGGCTGGAGAGGAGAGTAGATGAGAGGAGATGAGAGGCTGGAGAGGAGCGGAGAGGCTGGAGAGGAGAGGAGATGAGAGGCTGGAGAGGAGAGTAGAGGAGAGGCTGGAGAGGAGAGGCTGGAGAGGAGAGGAGATGAGAGGCTAGAAAGGAGAGGAGAGACTGGATAGGAGAGGAGATGAGAGGCTGGAGAGGAGAGGAGATGAGAGGCTGAAGAGGAGATGAGAGGCTGGAGAGGAGAGGAGATGAGAGGCTGGAGAGGAGAGGAGATGAGAGGCTGGAGAGGAGATGAGAGGCTGGAGAGGAGATGAGAGGCTGGAGAGGAGAGTAGATGAGAGGCTGGACAGGATAAGTAATGATAGGAGATGAGAGGCTGGAGAGGAGATGAGAGGCTGGAGAGGAGAGGTGAGGAGATGAGAGGCTGGAGAGGAGAGGAGATGAGAGGAGATGAGAGGCTGGAGAGGAGATGAGAGGCTGGAGAGAAGAGGCTGGAGAGGCGAGGAGATGAGAGGCTGGAGAGGAGAGGAGATGAGAAGCTGGAGAGGAGAGGCTGGAGAGGAGAACAGATGACAGGCTGGAGAGGAGAGGAGATGAGAGGAGATGAGAGGCTGGAGAGGAGAGGAGAGGCTGGAGAGGAGAGGAAATAAGAGGCTGGAGAGCAGATGAGAGGCTGGAGAGGAGATGAGAGTCTGGAGAGGATAGGAGATGAGAGGAGATGAGAGGCTGGAGAGGAGACGAGAGGTGAGGCTGGAGAGGAGAGGAGAGGCTGGAGAGGAGAGGAGAGGCTGGAGAGAAGATGAATGGCTGGAGAGGAGATGAGAGGCTGGGGAGGAGAGGAGATGAGAGGCTGGAGAGGAGATGAGAGGCTGGAGAGGAGAGGAGATGAGAGGGAGGAGAGGAGATGAGAGGAGATGAGAGGCTGGAGAGGAGAGGAGATGAGAGGCTGGAGAGGAGAGGAGATAAGAGGCTGGAGAGGAGATGAGAGGCTGGAGAGGAGATGAGAGGCTGGAGAGGAGAGGAGATGAGAGGAGATGAGAGGCTGGAGAGGAGATGAGAGGTGAGGCTGGAGAGGAGAGGAGATGAGAAGCTGGAGAGGAGAGGCTGGAGAGGAGAACAGATGACAGGCTGGAGAGGAGAGGAGATGAGAGGAGATGAGAGGCTGGAGAGGAGAGGAGAGGCTGGAGAGGAGAGGAGATAAGAGGCTGGAGAGCAGATGAGAGGCTGGAGAGGAGATGAGAGGCTGGAGAGGATAGGAGATGAGAGGAGATGAGAGGCTGGAGAGGAGATGAGAGGTGAGGCTGGAGAGGAGAGGAGTGGCTGGAGAGAAGAGGTTGGAGAGGGAAGGAGAGGCTGGAGAGGGGAGGAGAGGAGAGGTTGGAGAGGGGAGGAGAGGAGAGGCTGGAGAGGAGAGGAGATGAGAGGCTGGAGAGAAGATGAGAGGCTGGAGAGGAGAGGAGATAAGAGGCTGGGGAGGAGAGGAGATGAGAGGCTGGAGAGAAGCTGAGAGGCTGGAGATGAGAGGAGATGAGAGGCTGGAGAGGAGATGAGAGGCTGGGGAGGAGAGGAGATGAGAGGGAGGAGAGGAGATGAGAGGCTGGAGAGGAGAATTTTTTGTTTTTTTAATCATGGCATTAAAAGCTATATTGCTTTGCTATGTAAAATAATTATATTTACCGGTGGCTACCGGTGACTATAGTTACACTTTTCCCCCTCCTCCATAACAGCTCATTGAGCTGTTCTGGGTGACAGGGAAATATGGTGAGTGATGGCTGGCTATTAAGGGGTGGAAGGAGGCCAGTTTTTTTTTTTTTTTTTTTTTTTTAAATCATAGCATTTAAAGCTATATTGCTTTGCTATGTAAAATAATTATATTTACCGGAGGCTACCGGTGACTATAGTTACACTTTTCCCCCTCCTCCATAACAACTCATTGAGCTGTTCTGGGTGACAGGGAAATATGGTGAGTGATGGCTGGCTATTAAGGGGTGGAAGGAGGCCAGTTTTTTTTTTTTTTTTTTTAAATCATAGCGTTTAAAGCAATATTGCTTTGCTATGTAAAATAATTATATTTACCGTTGGCTACCGGTGACTATATTTACACTTTTCCCCCTCCTCCATAACAACTCATTGAGCTGTTCTGGGTGACAGGGAAATATGGTGAGTGATGGCTGGCTATTAAGGGGTGGAAGGAGGCCAGTTTTTTTTTTTTTTTTAAATCATAGCAATTAAAGCAATATTGCTTTGCTATGTAAAATAATTATATTTACCGGTGGCTACCGGTGACTATATTTACACTTTTCCCCCTCCTCCATAACAACTCATTGAGCTGTCCTGGATGACGGGGAAATATGGTGAGTGATGGCTGGCTATTAAGGGGTGGAGGAGGCCAGTTTTTTTTTTTTTTAAATAATAGCATTTAAAGCTACATTGCTTTGCTATGTAAATTAATTATATTTACCGGTGGCTACCGGTGACTATAGTTACACTTTTCCCCCTCCTCCATAACAACTCATTGAGCTGTTCTGGGTGATGGGGAAATATGGCGAGTGATGGCTGGCTATTAAGGGGTGGAGGAGGCCAGTTTTTTTTTTTTTTTTGTAAATTCATAGCATTTAAAGCTACATTGCTTTGCTATGTAAATTAATTATATTTCCTGGAGGCTACTGGTGACTATAGTTACACTTTTCCCCCTCCTCCATAACAACTCATTGAGCTGTCCTGGATGATGGGGAAATATGGTGAGTGATGGCTGGCTATTAACCCCTTAAGCCCCGAGGGTGGTTTGCACTTTAATGATCGGGCCAATTTTTACAATTCTGACCACTGTCCCTTTATGAGGTTATAACTCTGGAACGCTTTAACGGATCTTGGCGATTCTGACACTGTTTTCTCATGACATATTGTTCTTCATGATAGTGGTAAAACTTTCTTTGCTATAACTTGCGTTTATTTGTGAAAAAAACGAATATTTGGTGAAAATTTTGAAAATTTCGCAATTTTCCAACTTTGAATTTTTATGCCCTTAAATTACAGACATATGGCATGCAAAATACTTAATAAATAACATTTCCCACATGTCTACTTTACATCAGCACAATTTTGGAACCAAAATTTTTTTTTGTGACGGAGTTATAAGGGTTAAAAGTTGACCAGCAATTTCTCATTTTTACAACACCATTTTTTTTTAGGGACCACATCTCATTTGAAGTCATTTTGAGGGGTCTATATGATAGAAAATACCCAAGTGTGACACCATTCTAAAAACTGCACCCCTCAAGGTACTCAAAACCACTTTCAAGAAGTTTATTAACCCTTCAGGTGTTTCACAGGAATTTTTGGAATGTTTAAATAAAAATGAACATTTAACTTTTTTTCACACAAAATTTATTTCAGCTCCAATTTGTTTTATTTTACCAAGGGTAACAGGAGAAAATAGACCACGAAAGTTGTAGCACAATTTGTACTGAATACGCTGATACCCCATATGTGGGGGTAAACCACTGTTTGGGCGCATGGCAGAGCTCGGAAGAAAGGAGCGCCATTTGACTTTTCAATGCAAAATTGACTGGAATTGAGATGGGACGCCATGTTGCGTTTGGAGAGCCCATGATGTGCCTAAACATTGAAACCCCCCACAAGTGACACCATTTTGGAAAGTAGACCCCTTACGGAACTTATCTAGATGTGTGTTGAGCACTTTGACCCAACAAGTGCTTCACAGAAGTTTATAATGCAGAGCCGTAAAAATAAAAAATCATATTTTTTCACAAAAATGATCTTTTCGCCCCCATTTTTTTTATTTCCCCAAGGGTAAGAGAAGAAATTAGACCACAAAAGTTGTTGTGCAATTTGTCCTGAGTACGACGATACCCCATATGTGGGGGTAAACCACTGTTTGGGCACATAGCAGAGCTCGGAAGGTGAAGGAGCGCTATTTTACTTTTCAATGCAAAATTGACTGGAATTAAGATATCATGAGTCCCAATGGCAGGGACTTAGGGAAAAACGGGCTAGCTCTAGGATGATGGAATCTCAGATGACCGCGATACTGAACCTAACACACAACTAATAATAGCCGGGGGGCGTGCCTACGTTTTATCCCTAGACGTCTCGCACCAGCCGGAGATCTAGCTACCCCTAGTAGAGGAATACACAGACCTGGCTTGCCTCCAGGGAAACCCCAAAAGTGATAGTAGCCCCCCACATATAATAACGGGTAGGTAAGAGGAAAACACATACGTAGTATGAATATAGGTTCAGCAAAGAGAGGCCCTCTGACTAGATAGCAGAAAATACAAAAGAGGACTTCGCGGTCACCTCAAAACCCTAACAAGCCATCCTGAAATTACTTTAACTCCGATATCAACTCATGACACCGGAGTAGTAATTTCAGATCACTAGAGCTTCCAGCAGCAAGAGTATATAAATGCGTGCTGGACAAATAAACACAAAAAATGCAGAAGATCCAACTTAGCTGAATTGCAGACTTGGAGCAGGTAGCAAGCAACAGAGGTACTCTGGTAACATTGATTGCCGGCACTAGAATGACTGAAAAGCCAGACTAAATAGGAAACTCCCAATTCCTGATGGGAACAAGTGCACTGGAAATAAAAGACAAAAGTAAGCCAGTACCACCAGTAGCCACCAGAGGGAGCCAAAAACAGAATTCACAACAGGGATGCCATGTTGCGTTTGGAGAGCCCCTGAATTGCCTAAACATTAAACCCCCCCTCAAGTGACACCATTTTGGAAAGTAGACCCCCTAAGGAACTTATCTAGATGTGTTGTGAGAACTTTGAACCCCCAAGTGTTTCACTACAGTTTATAACGCAGAGCCATGAAAATAAAAATTCTTTTTTTTTTTTCACAAAAATGATTTTTTAGCCCCCAGTTTTGTATTTTCACAAGGGTATCAGGATAAATTGGACCCCAAAAGTTGTTGTCCAATTTGTCCTGAGTACGCTGATACTCCATATGTGGGGGGGGAACCACTGTTTGGGCGCATGACAGAGCTCGGAAGGGAAGGAGCGCCATTTGGAATGCAGACTTAAATGGATTGGTCTGCAGGCGTCACGTTGCATTTGCAGAGCCCCTGATGTACCCAAACAGTACAACAGTCCGTGACCGCTCCTGGCACATAGTGCCGGATGTCAGCTGCGATATGCAGCTGACACCCGGCCGCGATCGGCGGCGCTCCCCCCTTGAGCGCGGCCGATCGCGTATGACGTACTATCCCGTCACTGGGAATTAAGTCCCAGGTCACCTTGACGGGATAGTACGTCATATGGGATTAAGGGGTTAAGGGGTGGAGAAGGCCAGTTTTTTTTTTCTTTTTTAAATCATAGCATTTAAAGCTATATTGCTTAGCTATGTAAAATAATTATATTTACCGGTGGCTACCGGTGACTATAGTTACACTTTTCCCCCTCCTCCATAACAACTCATTGAGCTTTTCTGGGTGACAGGGAAATATGGTGAGTGATGGCTGGCTATTAAGGGGTGGAGGAGGCCAGTTTTTTTTTTTTTTTAAATCATAGCATTTAAAGCTATATTGCTTTGCTACGTAAAATAATTATATTTACCGGTGGCTACCGGTGACTATAGTTACACTTTTCCCCCTCCTCCATAACAACTCATTGAGCTGTCCTGGATGACGGGGAAATATGGTGAGTGATGGCTGGCTATTAAGGGGTGGAGGAGGCCAGTTTTTTTTTTTTTAAATCATAGCATTTAAAGCTACATTGCTTTGCTATGTAAAATAATTATATTTACCGGTGGCTACCGGTGACTATAGTTACACTTTTCCCCCTCCTCCATAACAACTCATTGAGCTGTCCTGGATGACGGGGAAATATGGTGAGTGATGGCTGGCTATTAAGGGGTGGAGGAGGCCAGTTGTTTTTTTTTTTAATAATAGCATTTAAAGCTACATTGCTTTGCTATGTAAAATAATTATATTTACCGGAGGCTACCGGTGACTATAGTTACACTTTTCCCCCTCCTCCATAACAACTCATTGAGCTGTTCTGGGTGACAGGGAAATATGGTGAGTGATGGCTGGCTATTAAGGGGTGGAAGGAGGCCAGTTTTTTTTTTTTTTTGTTTTTTTTAAATCATAGCATTTAAAGCAATATTGCTTTGCTATGTAAAATAATTATATTTACCGGTGGCTACCGGTGACTATATTTACACTTTTCCCCCTCCTCCATAACAACTCATTGAGCTGTTCTGGGTGACAGGGAAATATGGTGAGTGATGGCTGGCTATTAAGGGGTGGAGGAGGCCAGTTTTTTTTTTTTTTAAATAATAGCATTTAAAGCTACATTGCTTTGCTATGTAAAATAATTATATTTACCGGTGGCTACCGGTAACTATAGTTACACTTTTCCCCCTCCTCCATAACAACTCACTGAGCTGTTCTGGATGAAGGGGAAATATGGTGAGTGATGGCTGGCTATTGAGGGGTGGAGGAGGCCAGTTTTTTTTTTTTTAAATCATAGCATTTAAAGCTACATTGCTTTGCTATGTAAATTAATTATATTTACCGGTGGCTACCGGTGACTATAGTTACACTTTTCCCCCTCCTCCATAACAACTCATTGAGCTGTCCTGGATGACGGGGAAATATGGAGAGTGATGGCTGGCTATTAAGGGGTGGAGGAGGCCAGTTTTTTTTTTAAATCATAGCATTTAAAGCTATATTGCTTTGCTATGTAAAATAATTATATTTACCGGAGGCTACCGGTGACTATAGTTACACTTTTCTCCCTCCTCCATTACAACTCATTGAGCTATCATGAGCAATGGGGAAATATGGTGAGTGGTGGCCCAAGCAGCTTGGATTGTGTGCCTCTCCACTCTTCCTCCAGACTCTGGGACCTTTTCTTTCCAAGGTCTAGTGTGAAGTATCCACAATCAATGATCGTTTTGGGAAACTGGTCATCTCCTGGTATAGGTCCACTGTGTTTTATGAGGACCAAAGTCAGCGCAGCCTTCTACCAGGAAATTGTAGAGCACTTCATGCTTCCCTCTGCCGACAAGCTTTTAGGAGAAAATTAACTTTTTGATGATATTCTAATTTTGTATGATGCACCTGTAGTATACAGGTAATACTGTGATCAGCAGTGCCATTATACACATGATGACCTTAAATCAGAGAGTTATGTCATATAAAATAGTTAATAAATTACATTTCCCACATGTCTACTTAACATAAGCACAATTTTGGACACTTTTTTTGTTAGGAAGTTAAAAAGGTTAAAAGTTGACCAGAGATTTCTCATGTTTCCAACAAAATTTACAAAATCATTTTTTTTTGGGACCACAGAGCTCAGAAAGGAAGGGGCATTTTATATTTGGGAGTGCAGAATTTGCTGGATTTCTTCTGTGTGACGAGGAGCCATTTTGCTTTTCAAAAGCCTTTGTACTACCAGTAATGTGGTAGCCTCCTATATTTCCATTGAGAGATTAAGGAACTGAGTGGGGACTTTTTTTGTGGATTGATTTGACGCTTTTGTTGGGAACATTTTACATAACTTTTGGGATCACATTTATTCGGAGCTCTACGCTTACATTTGTGTTTCCATCTAAATCTCTGAGTGACGTAACTCAGATGAAACCCTTGAGGGATCCATTCACTTTAAAGAGGAAGCAGAATTACTCTGGACTTCATCTGGCCTCTAATAAGCGGAGTACTTCTTTTCGGAGGTGTACAAAACTTTGGCTGATGGCACTTTTATGCACACCTAAAAAGACGGACACCACTGGATCATAGGCCAGACAGTGTCCACAGTGCCTCCATCTGCCTCATTGTAGGGAATCATCCATCATAGATTCCATCTGACTGATGTATTTCAGAGCTTTACACGAAAACCCCGGTGTAAGGGCTCAGTGCAGTGCACAGGATAAATGGGAGCTGAGCCCTACTGTGATCTGTGGGAGCAGGGCCGGCTCCAGGTTTTTGAGGGCCCAGGGCGAAAGAGTCTCAGTGGGCCCCCCCCCCTTTTAACATATACCACGATTCATGATGCCCAGATACAGCGGAGAAATATAGGTATAGTACAATGCCAGATTTCACTTCTTACATGAGTGATAGCTATTGTAAATTCTGCAGTGTATATATACAGGAGGAGTGGTACTGTGCAGTATATATATACAGGAGGAGAGGTACTGTGCAGTGTATATATACAGGAGGAGAGGTACTGTGCAGTGTATATATACAGGAGGAGAGGTACTGTGCAGTGTATATATACAGGGGAGAGGTACTGTGCAGTGTATATATACAGGAGGAGAGGTACTGTGCAGTGTATATATACAGGAGGAGAGGTACTGTGCGGTGTATATATAGAGGGGAGTGGTACTGTGCAGTGTATATATACAGGAGTGGTACTGTGCAGTGTATATATACAGGAGTGGTACTGTGCAGTGTATATATACAGGGGGAGCGGTACTGTGCAGTGTATATATACAGGGGGAGCGGTACTGTGCAGTGTATATATACAGGGGAGAGGTACTGTGCAGTGTATATATACAGGAGGAGCGGTACTGTGCAGTGTATATATACAGGAGTGGTACTGTGCAGTGTATATATACAGGAGGAGTGGTACTGTGCGGTGTATATATACAGGACAGGAGGAGTGGTACTGTGCAGTGTATATATACAGGAGTGGTACTGTGCAGTGTATATATACAGGAGGAGTGGTACTGTGCAGTGTATATATACAGGGGAGTGGTACTGTGCAGTGTATATATACAGGAGGAGTGGTACTGTGCAGTGTATATATACAGGGGAGTGGTACTGTGCAGTGTATATACTTCAACAGCCGCCCAGCCCAGGCCCCCAGCACCTGTCCTGTATATATATTATATACACTGTATCTATACAGGCTGTGCTGGGGGCCTGGGCTGGGCGGCTGCTGTAGTATATATATATCAGCTGCAGCCGCCCAGCCCATGGCCGCCCCAGGTCACCCAGTCCCAGACTGTCAGAACATACAGCGATATAGCATTGCACTCACTCAGGTGCTGGTAGGAGCTCCGTCTGACACAAAGAGCCGGCTCCCTGCTGTGAACAATGGGAGCCGGCTCTGCAGCTTGAGTGCAGTGCACACAGTCAGGAGATTCAGAGCAGGAGAACTCTCCGCCCACAATGTCACGCTGGCTGTGTCCTTAATTAACCCCTATGTGTGCCTGGCCCTGCACTGACAGTGAGAAGATGCTTGTGCCAGCGCAAATTGAAAGGGTAGAAAGGGTTAAAGCAGCCAGATGGCTCTATGACTGTGTGAGTGGGCCCCCCTGTCTCGTCAGGGCCCAGGCACTTGCCCGGCTAGGCCGGGTGTTGACCCCGGCCCTGTGTGGGAGGCAGAATGAACAAAACAGTAGGCGAAGAAATGGCTTGATTTATTTTTTACACCGTTCCTCGTGTAGTATAAGTGACAAGATGACTTTATTCTGCTGGTCGGTGCGATTACAGCGATAGCAGATTTATATTGGGTTTTTATGTTTGGCTGCTGTCACAGACTAAAAGATGCCTTTTTTCTGCAAAACCAAGTTTTTACATCACCATATTTAGATAGATATAATTTTTCCACATTTCTGCTGACAGATTCATTTGATGGCTTGTTTTTCGTGGGACAAGTTGATGTTTTTATTAGAACCATATTTGGCACATTACATATTTTAATAGATTTCTATTCCGATTTTTGTGAGGCAGAATGAACAAAAACCAACAATTCAGGAATTAGTATTTTTTTAATGTCGTTCTGCGTGTGGTAAATTGATAAAGCAGGTTTATTCTTCAGGTCAGTGCGATTACAGTTATGCCTCATTTATACAGTTTCTTTGCTTGTTGGTTCTTTTACGCAATAAAAACTTTTATTAAAAAAAATATTATTTTTGCATTATTCTGAGAGCTATAACTTTTTTATTTTTCTACTGATAGAGCTGTATGTAAGATAAGATTAGATAAGATGGGGTAGGGTGGGAGCTAAAGGAGTGGTGGAGGGAGGACGGGGCAGGGGCCTTATTATTAGTGTTTACTGTTTTGCACTACATGCACTACATCATATGTGCTGTTTGGGGGGCTGAAAGGGAGGTAGGGGGCTTATTATTCTTAGAGCCAGGGGTCTTATTATAAGCCCAGCCTGTGAGTATAACAAGCCCCCATACAGTATCCACAACATGAGTTGTGTTATATTTAATACTGCTATAGTAAGCAACTTATTATTATTATTATTATTATTATAAAGTTATTAAAGCTCTCCTGACCAGTGATACAGACCGCTTGCAGCGGCTCTAGTGTCCCAGCCAGGTTTGTTCCCACGGTCAGTAAATGCTGCATGTTGGACACTGTGTACTTGTGCAGTGTCCAACCTGCAGCGTCCTCCAGATGTTACAGCATAGTGGATGGGATTCCAAGAAATGCCATGTCCACTATGCGTGCACCGAGACCCGAGGAAACGGACATGTGCTGCCTGCCGATTCCTGAACTTCTGCACATACCCAAAAGCTGCGACATTTCAGTGAAAATCATACTAATAGCTGCTGGGGAGCGAGCAGCGCTGTGCACTAGTCCTACAGACAGGTCTCTGGTGGCTTCTCTCCAGCTGCTGACAGTGACTGACGTGTCTCTGTTATACGCCCACGTAGGATGACATTTGTCAGTCACTGTCACCGGCGGGGAGAAGCCGCCAGGGACCTGACTGTAGGACTAGTGCACAGCATCGCACTGTCACCGGGCGGGGAGAAGCTGCCAGGCACCTGTCTGTAGGACTAGTACACAGCGCCGCACTGTCAGCGGGTGGGGAGAAGCCGCCAGGGACCCGTCTGTAGGACTAGTGCACAGCACCGCACTGTCAGCGGGTGGGGAGAAGCTGCCAGGGACCTGTCTGTAGGACTAGTGCACAGCAACGCACTGTCAGCGGGTGGGAAGAAGCCGCCAGGGACCTGTCTGTAGGATTAGTGCATAGTGCTGATCGCTCCCCAGCGGCTAGCGGCTATTAGTATGTTTTTCTCTGAAACGCCTCAGCTTTATCGAGACAAACATACCTGGTGAAATATTACAGCTGGGGCATGATACATGCTGCACATAGTTTGAGCAGCTTGCATCACCTGTCAGGCTTCCTTTAAAGGGGTAGTCCAGGCTTGGGATAAAAGTCTGCAGTCAACCTATGTGACTGCAGACTGCCAAATCATGACAAGGTGCAGTGCGCCTGCTGCCATGAGTCCGATCAGGTGTGATCAGGCGGTCATGCCGGCGCATGTTTGCAATTTGCACGTGCCGCCTAGATACATTTGGCGTCTTTCAATAAAAAAGAATTGAGAGAAAATGAAAGAGAGTAGTCAACACAGACTGCAAGTTGCATACCTGCGGTCACATGACCACCTGCTCACATCACTGATCCCGGAGCCAATATTACTGTACACGGGGGACTCATGGGCCATTATTACTGTACATAGGGGACTCTTGGGCCATTATTACTGTACATACATGGGGGACTCAGGGGACTTTATTAAATGTTAATATAATTAGAACTCAGAACAAGAATTACATTATATTCACAATCCAATTAGTCCAATGTGAATATAATTTCAGGGGGTCCTTATATAGTGTGGGGGCCATTACACACTGAGGACTACTGTTGGGGCCATTATACAGTTTGGGAGTTGATGAGGGGGCTATCACACAGCTTGGAGGCTAATATGGGGACTACTGTGAGAGGCACTCATACAGTGTGGGAGCCAATATAAAGTGTGAGGACTACTGTGGTGCCATTATACAGTGTGAGAGCTAATATGAGTGCCATTCTACAGTTTAGGGGTGATCATACAGTGTGGAGACTACTATAGAGGCTAATATAAAGTGTGAGGGCCAATATATAGTATTGGGGCTACTGTGGGGGTCATTATATTGTGTTTGATGGAGCAGTGGGCCCATCAGACTGTGTATAGGGCAGCTGTGGACCCACCCTGCTATGTATAGGGCAGCTGTAGGACCTTCATACTGTGCATAGAGGAGCTGTGGACTCATCATACTGTGCATAGGGAACATGTGGGCCCATAATACTGTGTATAGTGGAGCTGTGGGCCACTCATACTGTATTTAGGGGAGCTGTAGGGGAAATATACGGTGTATAGTGGAGCTGTGGGTCACTCATACTGTGTATAGGGGAGCTGTACATTTTGGGGACTCGGGACAATATTAAATGTTATGTGGGCGCTTAAAAAGCATTATTGTTTTTGGGGCACTCAGAGTTTTGTGACTGTCAAAGGTGGCATTATCAGTAGGATGAGGAGTTTGTGCAGGCAGGGAATAGATGGGACTGGTGCTGGAAAAGAGAGAAATCATATGTGTCATTGTTGTAACCTCTGCAGCTGAGTCCTGGCTGGAGAAGTTGTGTCGGTCTGGGCCAGGTGGAAAAGACGTGAAAAGTGAATGTTTTCATCAGAAAGAACATCAGCTGTAAGTCACTTTTTATAACTGTAGTGTAATCTCCGGTATGTTCTGCAATAGTGGTACTACTAGGCACTACTAGGACAACCCCTTCTTGACCTAAATTTTTGGCCACAATAACATAAAAATGCTTATACTCACCTCTCGTGCCGGTGCTGTTACCGTGGTTTCGGCACTCGCTCTCCCTTGATCTCCCGTGCTTTTGTTGTGACACATGGCGTCACTTCCCCACCTTCAGACTAATTGAACACGTATAGGATGTCTGGGCAGCAGCTGCTCTTTGACTTCCTCTTCAAGTTCAATTGACAGAAGGCGGAGACAGTGATGCCAGCGCTGACTGGGTGCTGGGGTCACGTGTCACAACAACAGCACTTGAGACCCGAGTAGAGTGAGGGCCAACACCACGGGAATGGCACCCACATGGTAGGTGAGTATAAGTTTGCTTTTAATTTATTTGGGGCCAAGTGTGGGCTATGACAAGGAGTTGTCCAAGTAGTGGACAACTTCTTTAACATGGGGCTCCTGTGTCCTGCTTGCACGCCTGCATCCTCCTTCATCATGTCCCAAGGTATTATCATTATATAGCCACTTGTATCTATTATTGTCCACCTTGGGTTTTTCTTGCTTACATGAAAATCCTATCTGTATGCATTCGAGCACTTTAGTCACAGTGTCAGACCATTGCGTCTGACCCCATTGATTTTAATGAGGTATTAACTCTATGGCATTGTGACTTCTGTGCTTACCATTTACTTATTTTGGCAGGCGTTGCTTCAGGACATGTGTTTTTCTTACCAGTGCATCTTTACCATCCTCTTGCACTGGCTTTAGGGTTGAGCGAAATGGATCGGTCATTTTCATAAGTCGCTGACATTTGGCAAAGTCGGGTTTCATGAAGCCCGACCCGATCCCAGTGTGGGATCAACCATGCAGTACGCGATCTTCGCGCCAAAGTCGCGGTTCATATGACGCATTCAGCGCCATTTCTCAGCCAATGAAGATGGACGCAGAGTGTGGGCAGCGTGATGACATAGGTCTCAGTCCCCACCATCTTAGAGAAGGGCGTTACAGTGATTGGCTTTCTGCGGCGTCACAGGGGTTATAAAGGGGCATTCCCGCCGACCGCCATCTTACTGCTGCCGAGCTGAGCATAGGGAGAGGTTGCTGCCGCTTCGTCAGAAGCAGGGATAGTGTTAGGCATTGTACATTAACCCCCAAACCGCTTGTGCTGTAGCGATTTCCACTGTCCAACACCACCTTTTCTTTGCAGGGACAGTGGAGGCTAGATTTTTCTTCATCAGCTCTGTAGCTTATTGTGCTGCCCTAGAAGGCAGCTGCATTGCTGTTTGTACGCCGCTGTGCAAACCAACTGCTTTTTTCAAAGCACAAATCCTGTTGCTCCTTCCTTTCTCCCATATAAAAAAAGGGAGAATAATATTGCCAAATCTGTGCATCTGTGCCAGTCCTGTCTGTGGTATCTGTCAGACATTTTCTGCCACAGAAACTATACTGTAATACAGTGGGCCTGATTTATTCAGCACTCACCCACACATAAAACGGGAGATTTATATTCACAACAAGTTAACATACACCTTCTACCTTGTAACCTTCAATAAAATGAACCAATCATGATTTCTAATTATTTTGCCCCACCTTCCCCTGCTGACACCTAGCTTTCCTGTAAAAAGATCTTGCTTTTGGACTCGTCTTACTGAATGCTCCAATTTCTCCATTTCAAGCTGCTGTATGTCCACTATAGGCCATTTTTACACGTCCCTAAATGGGCTGACTCCCCCCACGGGGCCGTGGGCACCACTTGGCGCAAGCACCCGTGCGAGTGCCGTTTGGCTGAACAGGGGGGTGTGCCCACTTTTGGGCGACGGCACTGGCACAGGGTCCCTACATAGTACAATGAAGTGTCTCTGGCGGTGGTGGTGCACACCCAATGTCAGACACACCGTCGTAACATGAGGGGCCCTGGGCCAGTACCGCCGCCCACGAGAAAGTGTTCCGCCCCAAGCTCAAACTGCTCTACCACTTGCAAAATTACCTCTCACTACTCCACCACTGTTTAGCCTGTGCTGTTAAATCCTTCAATGGCACTGCCAATACCAATTTGTTGACATTTGTTGACATGATTGATGCTAGTAAAAATATTCAGGGGCCCTGTCCTACATTTACACCACTTAATACTTTGCGCCAGCTACCACTGTCTGCAAGTCAGCAGAGGAGCCCACCCCTGTACCTAGGTATGCCACCTGTTGATTTGTGAAAAAATTTTTTGCCAGACATTAACCTCACTTTATTATTTTGGCCTACTAACTCTGTCTGACTCTCCTTACAGTTGTCCTCCACTGAACAAAGCTAGGCCGCCTGCGTACTCCTGTAACCAATTTTTAACTGCATTTTGCCTATTACTTTTTGGGCCCTATTAACTGTGTCTGCCCCTCGGTGCAATCGTCCTCCGCTGATGACACCAATGCTGCCTGTGTACCCCTGTAACCAATTTAAAACTGCATAGAGCCAACTTTTTTATTTTAGGCCTAGGAAGTCTTTCTGCGGTCCCACCTTGCAATCGTCCTCCGCCAACCACACCAATGCTGCCTGTGTACCCGTGTAGCCTAATTTAAACTGCATAGAGCCTGCTTTTTTATTTTAGGTCTAGGAAGTCTGTCTGCGGTCCCACCTTGCAATCGTCCTCCGCCGACCACACCAATGCTGCCTGTGTACCCCTGTAACCAATTTAAAACTGCATAGAGCCAACTTTTTTATTTTAGGCCTAGGAAGTCTGTCTACGGTCCCACCTTGCAATCATCCTCCGCCGACCACACCAATGCTGCCTGTGTACCCCTGTAACCAATTTAAAACTGCATAGAGCCAACTTTTTTATTTAACACATACTACCTTTGTCTGTCTGCACCACTCAATCCCGCTGTCCTCCACTGAAAAAGTTGAGCTTCAATCTTCAGGCTTTCGGCCTGTATTTAGAATTTAAAACTGCATTTGGGCTTCTAGTTTGGGTGGGCCTAGTAACGGTGTCTGCCGCGCCTTGGTGTCCTCCTGCGCTTTTCTCCTGAGCTTCACTCTTCAGGCTCTCCTTAAGTACCAGTTGTTAATGTAACACTGCAGTTGGCCTACTAGTTTGGTTGGGGCCTAGTAACGGTGTCTGCCGCTCCTGGGTTTTCTCCTGTTTGGTTTTCCTGAGCTTAATTCTTCAGGCTTTCGTCCTACATTTTAAATATTAAACTGCATTTGGGCTACTAGTTTGGGTGGGGCCTACTAACGGTGTCTGCCGCTCCAAGGTGTTCTCCAGGTTTACTTGCCTGAGCTTCAACCTTCAGGCTCTCATTAAGTAGTTGTTAATGTAACACTGCAGTTGGCCTACTAGTTTGGTTGGGGCCTAGTAACGGTGTCTGCCGCTCCTGGGTTTTCTCCTGTTTGGTTTTCTTGAGCTTCAACCTTCAGGCTCTCATTCAGTAGTTGTTAATGTAACACTGCAGTTGGCCTAGTAGTTTGGTTGGGGCCTAGTAACCGTGTCTGCCGCTCCTGGGTTTTTCTCCTGTTTGGTTTTCTTGAGCTTCAACCTTCAGGCTCTCATTAAGTAGTTGTTAATGTAACACTGCACTTGGCCAACTAGTTTGGTTGGGGCCTAGTAATAGTGTCTGCCGCGCCTTGGTGTTCTCCTGCGCTTTTCTCCTGAGGTTCACTCTTCAGGCTCTCATTAAGTAGTTGTTAATGTAACACTGCAGTTGGCCTACTAGTTTGGTTGGGGCCTAGTAACGGTGTCTGCCGCTCCTGGGTTTCCTCCTGTTTGGCTTTCCTGAGCTTCAATCTTCAGGCTTTCATCCTACATTTTAAATATTAAACTGCATTTGGGCTACTAGTTTGGGTGGGGCCTACTAACGGTGTCATAGCCATTTTGCTTTTCAAAAGCCTTTGTACTACCAGTAATGTGGTAGCCTCCTATATTTCCATTGAGAGATTAAGGAACTGAGTGGGGACTTTTTTTGTGGATTGATTTGACGCTTTTGTTGGGAACATTTTACATAACTTTTGGGATCACATTTATTCGGAGCTCTACGCTTACATTTGTGTTTCCATCTAAATCTCTGAGTGACGTAACTCAGATGAAACCCCTGAGGGATCCATTCACTTTAAAGAGGAAGCAGAATTACTCTGGACTTCATCTGGCCTCTAATAAGCGGAGTACTTCTTTTCGGAGGTGTACAAAACTTTGGCTGATGGCACTTTTATGCACACCTAAAAAGACGGACACCACTGGATCATAGGCCAGACAGTGTCCACAGTGCCTCCATCTGCCTCATTGTAGGGAATCATCCATCATAGATTCCATCTGACTGATGTATTTCAGAGCTTTACACGAAAACCCCGGTGTAAGGGCTCAGTGCAGTGCACAGGATAAATGGGAGCTGAGCCCTACTGTGATCTGTGGGAGGCAGAATGAACAAAACAGTAGGCGAAGAAATGGCTTGATTTATTTTTTACACCGTTCCTCGTGTAGTATAAGTGACAAGATGACTTTATTCTCCTGATCGGTGCGATTACAGCGATAGCAGATTTATATTGGGTTTTTATGTTTGGCTGCTGTCACAGACTAAAAGATGCCTTTCTTTGCAAAACCAAGTTTTTACATCACCATATTTAGATAGATATAATTTTTCCACATTTCTGCTGACAGATTCATTTGATGGCTTGTTTTTCGTGGGACAAGTTGATGTTTTTATTAGAACCATATTTGGCACATTACATATTTTAATAGATTTCTATTCCGATTTTTGTGAGGCAGAATGAACAAAAACCAACAATTCAGGAATTAGTATTTTTTTAATGTCGTTCTGCGTGTGGTAAATTGATAAAGCAGGTTTATTCTTCAGGTCAGTGCGATTACAGTTATGCCTCATTTATACAGTTTCTTTGCTTGTTGGTTCTTTTACGCAATAAAAACTTTTATTAAAAAAAATATTATTTTTGCATTATTCTGAGAGCTATAACTTTTTTTATTTTTCTACTGATAGAGCTGTATGTAAGATAAGATTAGATAAGATGGGGTAGGGTGGGAGCTAAAGGAGTGGTGGAGGGAGGACGGGGCAGGGGCCTTATTATTAGTAGGGTTGAGCGACTTTCATTTTTTTAAGATCGAGTAGGGTTTTGGGAAACCCGATTTTGTCCAGAGTCGAGTCGAGTGCAGTCGGCCGATTATCGCTAAAAGTCGGGGATCGACCGAAACACGAAACCCAATGCAAGTCAATGGGGAAGCATAGTCGGCAGTGAGTGGAGGCCAGGAAAACACCTACAGTGCCCATTTTAATGCCAAAAACATCCATTCTTGTTTCTGAAGCTTGCCAATCTTAATTAACTGTATAATAATAGTTGGGCATAGGGAATTGGGGGAAAGTTGTGGGGGGAGTAGGGCTGGCTCAAGTTTTTCGTGGGCCCAGGAAATGCGGACTACGTCACGGCGGTGTTGCAGGGAAAGGTAAGTATTTAAACGTTGCAAGTGCTGTGATCCTGAGCAAGCAGGGGGGGCCCACTCGTTCGCATTGCCACTGGCACAGGGCCCCTCAAAGTACGGCGGTGTGTTTGCATGGCGGGGGCGCCTCCCACCAGCAGCGACACTTTTGCGTACTCTGAGGGGCCCTGTGCCAGTGACGTCGCCAACGAGTATGCCCCCCCACCTGATGAAGGAACCTGCACTTTCATCTGCACCTTCCTCTTTGTCCCTGTGTAAGGTGGTATAACATGCGGGAAGGGGAACCTTACTTTCAGCAGGGACAGATTCTGGCTGTGTAGAGTACAAGGGGAATGTAGTGGTCTAGGTCAATGTACCAGCAGACTCATTTAGCAGTGGCTGGGCAATGGGCAGGATGAGGAGGAAACAGATATAGGGCCAAAGAATAAAGTAGGCTACATGCAGTTCAAAATTGGTAACAGGACTAAACAGGCGGCATTGCTTTGTTCAGTGGAGTAGCAAACCCAAGAGCAGCAGACACTGTTTAAAGGGCCTAACCACACTAGTAGGCCAAATGCAGTTTAATATCTGATAGTATAGGGCGAAAGCCAGAATGTGGAAGCTCAGCTTTGTTCAGTTGAGGACAACACCAGGGAGGGGCAGACACCTTTAGTAGGCCGGAAAAGCCTATTGCATTTTTTAAAATGGTAATTTGGAGCAGAAGGTTGAAGCTCAGCTTTATTTAGTTGAGGGCAACACCAGGCAGGGGCACACAGACAGACACCTTTAGTAGGCCGGAAAAGCCTATTGCATTTTTTAAAATGGTAATTTGGAGCAGAAGGTTGAAGCTCAGCTTTATTTAGTTGAGGGCAACACCAGGGAGGGGCAGAAGCCGTTAGTAGGCCCTAACCACCATTTTTTTTTTTTAAAACCACTTAATGAGAGCCGGAAGGTTGAAGCTCAGCTTTATTTAGTTGAGGACAACACCAGGCAGGGGCACACAGACAGACACCTTTAGTAGGCCGGAAAAGCCTATTGCATTTTTTAAAATGGTAATTTGGAGCAGAAGGTTGAAGCTCAGCTTTATTTAGTTGAGGGCAACACCAGGCAGGGGCACACAGACAGACACCTTTAGTAGGCCGGAAAAGCCTATTGCATTTTTTAAAATGGTAATTTGGAGCAGAAGGTTGAAGCTCAGCTTTATTTAGTTGAGGGCAACACCAGGCAGGGGTACACAGACAGACACCTTTAGTAGGCCGGAAAAGCCTATTGCATTTTTTAAAATGGTAATTTGGAGCAGAAGGTTGAAGCTCAGCTTTATTTAGTTGAGGGCAACACCAGGGAGGGGCAGAAGCCGTTAGTAGGCCCTAACCACCATTTTTTTTTTTTAAAACCACTTAATGAGAGCCGGAAGGTTGAAGCTCAGCTTTATTTAGTTGAGGACAACACCAGGCAGGGGCACACAGACAGACACCTTTAGTAGGCCGGAAAAGCCTATTGCATTTTTTAAAATGGTAATTTGGAGCAGAAGGTTGAAGCTCAGCTTTATTTAGTTGAGGGCAACACCAGGGAGGGGCAGAAGCCGTTAGTAGGCCCTAACCACCATTTTTTTTTTTTAAAACCACTTAATGAGAGCCGGAAGGTTGAAGCTCAGCTTTATTTAGTTGAGGACAACACCAGGCAGGGGCACACAGACAGACACCTTTAGTAGGCCGGAAAAGCCTATTGCATTTTTTAAAATGGTAATTTGGAGCAGAAGGTTGAAGCTCAGCTTTATTTAGTTTAGGGCAACACCAGGCAGGGGCACACAGACAGACACCTTTAGTAGGCCGGAAAAGCCTATTGCATTTTTTAAAATGGTAATTTGGAGCAGAAGGTTGAAGCTCAGCTTTATTTAGTTGAGGACAACACCAGGCAGGGGCACACAGACAGACACCTTTAGTAGGCCGGAAAAGCCTATTGCATTTTTTAAAATGGTAATTTGGAGCAGAAGGTTGAAGCTCAGCTTTATTTAGTTGAGGGCAACACCAGGCAGGGGCACACAGACAGACACCTTTAGTAGGCCGGAAAAGCCTATTGCATTTTTTAAAATGGTAATTTGGAGCAGAAGGTTGAAGCTCAGCTTTATTTAGTTGAGGGCAACACCAGGGAGGGGCAGAAGCCGTTAGTAGGCCCTAACCACCATTTTTTTTTTTTAAAACCACTTAATGAGAGCCGGAAGGTTGAAGCTCAGCTTTATTTAGTTGAGGACAACACCAGGCAGGGGCACACAGACAGACACCTTTAGTAGGCCGGAAAAGCCTATTGCATTTTTTAAAATGGTAATTTGGAGCAGAAGGTTGAAGCTCAGCTTTATTTAGTTGAGGGCAACACCAGGCAGGGGCACACAGACAGACACCTTTAGTAGGCCGGAAAAGCCTATTGCATTTTTTAAAATGGTAATTTGGAGCAGAAGGTTGAAGCTCAGCTTTATTTAGTTGAGGGCAACACCAGGGAGGGGCAGAAGCCGTTAGTAGGCCCTAACCACCATTTTTTTTTTTTAAAACCACTTAATGAGAGCCGGAAGGTTGAAGCTCAGCTTTATTTAGTTGAGGACAACACCAGGCAGGGGCACACAGACAGACACCTTTAGTAGGCCGGAAAAGCCTATTGCATTTTTTAAAATGGTAATTTGGAGCAGAAGGTTGAAGCTCAGCTTTATTTAGTTGAGGGCAACACCAGGCAGGGGCACACAGACAGACACCTTTAGTAGGCCGGAAAAGCCTATTGCATTTTTTAAAATGGTAATTTGGAGCAGAAGGTTGAAGCTCAGCTTTATTTAGTTGAGGGCAACACCAGGCAGGGGCACACAGACAGACACCTTTAGTAGGCCGGAAAAGCCTATTGCATTTTTTAAAATGGTAATTTGGAGCAGAAGGTTGAAGCTCAGCTTTATTTAGTTGAGGGCAACACCAGGGAGGGGCAGAAGCCGTTAGTAGGCCCTAACCACCATTTTTTTTTTTTAAAACCACTTAATGAGAGCCGGAAGGTTGAAGCTCAGCTTTATTTAGTTGAGGACAACACCAGGCAGGGGCACACAGACAGACACCTTTAGTAGGCCGGAAAAGCCTATTGCATTTTTTAAAATGGTAATTTGGAGCAGAAGGTTGAAGCTCAGCTTTATTTAGTTGAGGGCAACACCAGGGAGGGGCAGAAGCCGTTAGTAGGCCCTAACCACCATTTTTTTTTTTTAAAACCACTTAATGAGAGCCGGAAGGTTGAAGCTCAGCTTTATTTAGTTGAGGACAACACCAGGCAGGGGCACACAGACAGACACCTTTAGTAGGCCGGAAAAGCCTATTGCATTTTTTAAAATGGTAATTTGGAGCAGAAGGTTGAAGCTCAGCTTTATTTAGTTTAGGGCAACACCAGGCAGGGGCACACAGACAGACACCTTTAGTAGGCCGGAAAAGCCTATTGCATTTTTTAAAATGGTAATTTGGAGCAGAAGGTTGAAGCTCAGCTTTATTTAGTTGAGGACAACACCAGGCAGGGGCACACAGACAGACACCTTTAGTAGGCCGGAAAAGCCTATTGCATTTTTTAAAATGGTAATTTGGAGCAGAAGGTTGAAGCTCAGCTTTATTTAGTTGAGGGCAACACCAGGCAGGGGCACACAGACAGACACCTTTAGTAGGCCGGAAAAGCCTATTGCATTTTTTAAAATGGTAATTTGGAGCAGAAGGTTGAAGCTCAGCTTTATTTAGTTGAGGGCAACACCAGGGAGGGGCAGAAGCCGTTAGTAGGCCCTAACCACCATTTTTTTTTTTTAAAACCACTTAATGAGAGCCGGAAGGTTGAAGCTCAGCTTTATTTAGTTGAGGACAACACCAGGCAGGGGCACACAGACAGACACCTTTAGTAGGCCGGAAAAGCCTATTGCATTTTTTAAAATGGTAATTTGGAGCAGAAGGTTGAAGCTCAGCTTTATTTAGTTGAGGGCAACACCAGGCAGGGGCACACAGACAGACACCTTTAGTAGGCCGGAAAAGCCTATTGCATTTTTTAAAATGGTAATTTGGAGCAGAAGGTTGAAGCTCAGCTTTATTTAGTTGAGGGCAACACCAGGGAGGGGCAGAAGCCGTTAGTAGGCCCTAACCACCATTTTTTTTTTTTAAAACCACTTAATGAGAGCCGGAAGGTTGAAGCTCAGCTTTATTTAGTTGAGGACAACACCAGGCAGGGGCACACAGACAGACACCTTTAGTAGGCCGGAAAAGCCTATTGCATTTTTTAAAATGGTAATTTGGAGCAGAAGGTTGAAGCTCAGCTTTATTTAGTTGAGGGCAACACCAGGGAGGGGCAGAAGCCGTTAGTAGGCCCTAACCACCATTTTTTTTTTTTAAAACCACTTAATGAGAGCCGGAAGGTTGAAGCTCAGCTTTATTTAGTTGAGGACAACACCAGGCAGGGGCACACAGACAGACACCTTTAGTAGGCCGGAAAAGCCTATTGCATTTTTTAAAATGGTAATTTGGAGCAGAAGGTTGAAGCTCAGCTTTATTTAGTTGAGGGCAACACCAGGCAGGGGCACACAGACAGACACCTTTAGTAGGCCGGAAAAGCCTATTGCATTTTTTAAAATGGTAATTTGGAGCAGAAGGTTGAAGCTCAGCTTTATTTAGTTGAGGGCAACACCAGGCAGGGGCACACAGACAGACACCTTTAGTAGGCCGGAAAAGCCTATTGCATTTTTTAAAATGGTAATTTGGAGCAGAAGGTTGAAGCTCAGCTTTATTTAGTTGAGGGCAACACCAGGGAGGGGCAGAAGCCGTTAGTAGGCCCTAACCACCATTTTTTTTTTTTAAAACCACTTAATGAGAGCCGGAAGGTTGAAGCTCAGCTTTATTTAGTTGAGGACAACACCAGGCAGGGGCACACAGACAGACACCTTTAGTAGGCCGGAAAAGCCTATTGCATTTTTTAAAATGGTAATTTGGAGCAGAAGGTTGAAGCTCAGCTTTATTTAGTTTAGGGCAACACCAGGCAGGGGCACACAGACAGACACCTTTAGTAGGCCGGAAAAGCCTATTGCATTTTTTAAAATGGTAATTTGGAGCAGAAGGTTGAAGCTCAGCTTTATTTAGTTGAGGACAACACCAGGCAGGGGCACACAGACAGACACCTTTAGTAGGCCGGAAAAGCCTATTGCATTTTTTAAAATGGTAATTTGGAGCAGAAGGTTGAAGCTCAGCTTTATTTAGTTGAGGACAACACCAGGCAGGGGCACACAGACAGACACCTTTAGTAGGCCGGAAAAGCCTATTGCATTTTTTAAAATGGTAATTTGGAGCAGAAGGTTGAAGCTCAGCTTTATTTAGTTGAGGACAACACCAGGCAGGGGCACACAGACAGACACCTTTAGTAGGCCGGAAAAGCCTATTGCATTTTTTAAAATGGTAATTTGGAGCAGAAGGTTGAAGCTCAGCTTTATTTAGTTGAGGGCAACACCAGGGAGGGGCAGAAGCCGTTAGTAGGCCCTAACCACCATTTTTTTTTTTTAAAACCACTTAATGAGAGCCGGAAGGTTGAAGCTCAGCTTTATTTAGTTGAGGACAACACCAGGCAGGGGCACACAGACAGACACCTTTAGTAGGCCGGAAAAGCCTATTGCATTTTTTAAAATGGTAATTTGGAGCAGAAGGTTGAAGCTCAGCTTTATTTAGTTGAGGACAACACCAGGCAGGGGCACACAGACAGACACCTTTAGTAGGCCGGAAAAGCCTATTGCATTTTTTAAAATGGTAATTTGGAGCAGAAGGTTGAAGCTCAGCTTTATTTAGTTGAGGGCAACACCAGGGAGGGGCAGAAGCCGTTAGTAGGCCCTAACCAAAGTTGAAGGCCAAATGCAGTTTAATTTCTGATACTATAGGCCGAAAGCCAGAAGGTGGAAGCTCCGATTTAGACAGTGGAGGACAATTTGAATTAGGGACTGCAGACAGACTTAGTAGGCTGTCCCCTGTGGACCATGCATCCACCACATTAACCCATTGCGCCGTAATGGACACGTAATCTTCCGTGGCCATGCCTACAGGTCCATGCGTCTGTTGTCAGGTGCACCTTTGTACTCACAGATTGCCAGAGTGCATGGACAATGCGGTCTTCTACATGCTGGTGGAGGGTTGGGATGGCTTTTCTCGCAAAAGAAGTGTCGACTGGTTAGCTTGTAGCGTGGTACAGCGTAGTCCATCATGGCCTTATTAATAGTAAATAAAATATATAACTAGGCTCTATGAACTTTTAAATAGGTTCCAGGGGTACACGGGCAGCATTGGTGTGGTCAGTGGAGGAGTATTGCAAGTAGGGGCTGCAGACAGGCTATCAAAGGCCTAAAATAACAAACAGTAGGCAGTCATGGCAGTTTTACATCGGTTACATGGATAGACGGGCAGGCAGCTTGGTGGTGAGTGGAGGAGTATTTAAAGTAGGGACCGCAGACAGGCTATCAAAGGCCTAACATAACAAACAATAGGCTCATGGCAGTTTTACAGCGGTTACATGGATACACGGGCAGGCAGCTTGGTGGTCAGTGGAGGAGTATTTAAAGTAGGGACCGCAGACAGGCTTCAAAGGCCTAACATAAGAAAATGGGCTGGCTGTAGGCACTTTATAATTGGTTCCAGGGGTACACGGGCAGCAGTGGTCTGGCCAGTGGAGGACTAGTGGAAGGAGGGACCGCAGACAGGCTTCAAAGGCCTAACATAAAAAAATGGGCTGGCTGTAGGCACTTTATAATTGGTTCCAGGGGTACACGGGCAGCAGTGGTCTGGTCAGTGGAGGACTAGTGGAAGGAGGGACCGCAGACAGGCTTCAAAGGCCTAAAATAACAAACAATAGGCTCATGGCAGTTTTACAGCGGTTACATGGATACACGGGCAGGCAGCTTGGTGGTCAGTGGAGGAGTATTTAAAGTAGGGACCGCAGACAGGCTTCAAAGGCCTAACATAAGAAAATGGGCTGGCTGTAGGCACTTTATAATTGGTTCCAGGGGTACACGGGCAGCAGTGGTCTGGTCAGTGGAGGACTAGTGGAAGGAGGGACCGCAGACAGGCTTCAAAGGCCTAACATAAAAAAATGGGCTGGCTGTAGGCACTTTATAATTGGTTCCAGGGGTACACGGGCAGCAGTGGTCTGGTCAGTGGAGGACTAGTGGAAGGAGGGACCGCAGACAGGCTATCAAAGGCCTAACATAACAAACAATAGGCTCATGGCAGTTTTACAGCGGTTACATGGATACACGGGCAGGCAGCTTGGTGGTCAGTGGAGGAGTATTTAAAGTAGGGACCGCAGACAGGCTTCAAAGGCCTAACATAAGAAAATGGGCTGGCTGTAGGCACTTTATAATTGGTTCCAGGGGTACACGGGCAGCAGTGGTCTGGTCAGTGGAGGACTAGTGGAAGGAGGGACCGCAGACAGGCTTCAAAGGCCTAAAATAACAAACAATAGGCTCATGGCAGTTTTACAGCGGTTACATGGATAGACGGGCAGGCAGCTTGGTGGTGAGTGGAGGAGTATTTAAAGTAGGGACCGCAGACAGGCTATCAAAGGCCTAACATAACAAACAATAGGCTCATGGCAGTTTTACAGCGGTTACATGGATACACGGGCAGGCAGCTTGGTGGTCAGTGGAGGAGTATTTAAAGTAGGGACCGCAGACAGGCTTCAAAGGCCTAACATAAGAAAATGGGCTGGCTGTAGGCACTTTATAATTGGTTCCAGGGGTACACGGGCAGCAGTGGTCTGGTCAGTGGAGGACTAGTGGAAGGAGGGACCGCAGACAGGCTTCAAAGGCCTAAAATAACAAACAATAGGCTCATGGCAGTTTTACAGCGGTTACATGGATACACGGGCAGGCAGCTTGGTGGTGAGTGGAGGAGTATTTAAAGTAGGGACCGCAGACAGGCTTCAAAGGCCTAACATAACAAACAATAGGCTCATGGCAGTTTTACAGCGGTTACATGGATACACGGGCAGGCAGCTTGGTGGTCAGTGGAGGAGTATTTAAAGTAGGGACCGCAGACAGGCTTCAAAGGCCTAACATAAGAAAATGGGCTGGCTGTAGGCACTTTATAATTGGTTCCAGGGGTACACGGGCAGCAGTGGTCTGGTCAGTGGAGGACTAGTGGAAGGAGGGACCGCAGACAGGCTTCAAAGGCCTAAAATAACAAACAATAGGCTCATGGCAGTTTTACAGCGGTTACATGGATAGACGGGCAGGCAGCTTGGTGGTGAGTGGAGGAGTATTTAAAGTAGGGACCGCAGACAGGCTATCAAAGGCCTAACATAACAAACAATAGGCTCATGGCAGTTTTACAGCGGTTACATGGATACACGGGCAGGCAGCTTGGTGGTCAGTGGAGGAGTATTTAAAGTAGGGACCGCAGACAGGCTTCAAAGGCCTAACATAAGAAAATGGGCTGGCTGTAGGCACTTTATAATTGGTTCCAGGGGTACACGGGCAGCAGTGGTCTGGCCAGTGGAGGACTAGTGGAAGGAGGGACCGCAGACAGGCTTCAAAGGCCTAACATAAAAAAATGGGCTGGCTGTAGGCACTTTATAATTGGTTCCAGGGGTACACGGGCAGCAGTGGTCTGGTCAGTGGAGGACTAGTGGAAGGAGGGACCGCAGACAGGCTTCAAAGGCCTAAAATAACAAACAATAGGCTCATGGCAGTTTTACAGCGGTTACATGGATAGACGGGCAGGCAGCTTGGTGGTGAGTGGAGGAGTATTTAAAGTAGGGACCGCAGACAGGCTATCAAAGGCCTAACATAACAAACAATAGGCTCATGGCAGTTTTACAGCGGTTACATGGATACACGGGCAGGCAGCTTGGTGGTCAGTGGAGGAGTATTTAAAGTAGGGACCGCAGACAGGCTTCAAAGGCCTAACATAAGAAAATGGGCTGGCTGTAGGCACTTTATAATTGGTTCCAGGGGTACACGGGCAGCAGTGGTCTGGCCAGTGGAGGACTAGTGGAAGGAGGGACCGCAGACAGGCTTCAGAGGCCTAACATAAAAAAATGGGCTGGCTGTAGGCACTTTATAATTGGTTCCAGGGGTACACGGGCAGCAGTGGTCTGGTCAGTGGAGGACTAGTGGAAGGAGGGACCGCAGACAGGCTTCAAAGGCCTAAAATAACAAACAATAGGCTCATGGCAGTTTTACAGCGGTTACATGGATACACGGGCAGGCAGCTTGGTGGTCAGTGGAGGAGTATTTAAAGTAGGGACCGCAGACAGGCTTCAAAGGCCTAACATAAGAAAATGGGCTGGCTGTAGGCACTTTATAATTGGTTCCAGGGGTACACGGGCAGCAGTGGTCTGGTCAGTGGAGGACTAGTGGAAGGAGGGACCGCAGACAGGCTTCAAAGGCCTAAAATAACAAACAATAGGCTCATGGCAGTTTTACAGCGGTTACATGGATACACGGGCAGGCAGCTTGGTGGTGAGTGGAGGAGTATTTAAAGTAGGGACCGCAGACAGGCTATCAAAGGCCTAACATAACAAACAATAGGCTCATGGCAGTTTTACAGCGGTTACATGGATACACGGGCAGGCAGCTTGGTGGTCAGTGGAGGAGTATGTAAAGTAGGGACCGCAGACAGGCTTCAAAGGCCTAACATAAGAAAATGGGCTGGCTGTAGGCACTTTATAATTGGTTCCAGGGGTACACGGGCAGCAGTGGTCTGGCCAGTGGAGGACTAGTGGAAGGAGGGACCGCAGACAGGCTTCAAAGGCCTAACATAAAAAAATGGGCTGGCTGTAGGCACTTTATAATTGGTTCCAGGGGTACACGGGCAGCAGTGGTCTGGTCAGTGGAGGACTAGTGGAAGGAGGGACCGCAGACAGGCTTCAAAGGCCTAAAATAACAAACAATAGGCTCATGGCAGTTTTACAGCGGTTACATGGATACACGGGCAGGCAGCTTGGTGGTCAGTGGAGGAGTATTTAAAGTAGGGACCGCAGACAGGCTTCAAAGGCCTAACATAAGAAAATGGGCTGGCTGTAGGCACTTTATAATTGGTTCCAGGGGTACACGGGCAGCAGTGGTCTGGTCAGTGGAGGACTAGTGGAAGGAGGGACCGCAGACAGGCTTCAAAGGCCTAAAATAACAAACAATAGGCTCATGGCAGTTTTACAGCGGTTACATGGATACACGGGCAGGCAGCTTGGTGGTCAGTGGAGGAGTATTTAAAGTAGGGACCGCAGACAGGCTTCAAAGGCCTAACATAAGAAAATGGGCTGGCTGTAGGCACTTTATAATTGGTTCCAGGGGTACACGGGCAGCAGTGGTCTGGTCAGTGGAGGACTAGTGGAAGGAGGGACCGCAGACAGGCTTCAAAGGCCTAAAATAACAAACAATAGGCTCATGGCAGTTTTACAGCGGTTACATGGATACACGGGCAGGCAGCTTGGTGGTGAGTGGAGGAGTAGTGCAAGGAGTGTCTGTCCCAGTACTCCCAAAATATAAATAGATGTTAATGTCTCGCAAAACAACCAAAACAAAAAAAAAGGTGGCATACTTAGGTACAGGGGTGGGCTCATCTGCTGAGCTTCTGACATAGTAATTTGGCAGTAACTATTTAATGGTGCCAATATAGGACACAGACACAGACTACTTTAAGTTGCATCATAGATGTCTACAAATTTGTATTGTCAGTGCCAGACATTGAATGATGTCAGCGAATAGACTAAAGATTGGTGGAGCTGTGCGACATAATTTTGCATGTGGTAGAGCACATTTTGAGCTGGGGTAGGGGGGAACTCTCTAGAGGCCGGCGGGACCGCCCCAGGGCCCCTCATGTTACAACGGTGTGTCTGACGTTGGGTGCGCACCACCACCGCCAGAGACACTACATTGTACTATGAGGGACCCAGTAGCAATGCCGTCAACCAAAAGCGAGCACACCCACCTCTTCAGACAAACAGCAGTCTCACGGGTGCTTGCGCCAAGTCGCGATACCACGGCCCCGTGTGGGGAGTTTGGCCATTTAGGGAGGTGTAAACATGTCGTATGCTGTACAATCAGCTGCAGCAAATTAGACATTAGAAAAGTAATTCACAGGCAAGAGCCTTTCATAGGAAAGCTAGGTGTTGGCCGGGCAAGGTGGGGCAAAAGATTTCGAAATCCAGTTGTGGTTCATTTTAATGAATGTTAGATCGTCAACATTTTGGGTAGCCAGACGAGTCCTTTTTTCGGTTAATATTGAACCTGCAGCACTGAATACTCTTTCTGATAGGACACTTGCTGCCGGGCAAGCAAGCTCCTGCAATGCATATTCTGCCAATTCTGGCCAGGTGTCTAATTTGGAGGCCCAGTAATCAAATGGGAATGACGGTTGAGGGAGAACATCGATAAGGGATGAAAAATAGTTAGTAACCATACTGGACAAATGTTGTCTCCTGTCACTTTCAATTGATGCAGCAGTACCTGTCCTGTCTGCGGTCATAGCAAAATCACTCCACAACCTGGTCAGAAAACCCCTCTGTCCAACGCCACTTCTGATGTGTGCACCCCTAACACTCCTAGTCTGCTGCCCCCTGGAGCTCGTGTGAGAACGATCACGTGCGCTGTGTGCTGGGAATGCCTGAAGCAAACGGTCAACAAGAGTTGATTGTTTGGTTGCTAATATTAGTTCCAAGTTCTCATGTGGCATAATATTTTGGAATTTGCCTTTATAGCGTGGATCAAGGAGGCAGGCCAACCAGTAATCGTCATCGTTCATCATTTTCGTAATGCGTGTGTCCCTTTTTAGGATACGTAAGGCATAATCCGCCATGTGGGCCAAAGTTCCAGTTGTAAAATCTCCGGTTGTGATTGGTTGAGGGGCAGTTGCAGGCAAATCTACGTCACTTGTGTCCCTCAAAAAACCAGAACCCGGCCGTGACACGCAACCAATTTCCTGTGCCCCCGGGAAAGGTTCGGCATTAAAAATATACTCATCCCCATCATCCTCCTCTTCGCCCGCTACCTCGTCCTGTACACTGCCCTGACCAGACAATGGCTGACTGTCATCAAGGCTTTCCTCTTCCTCTGGTGCAGACGCCTGCTCCTTTATGTGCGTCAAACTTTGCATCAGCAGACGCATTAGGGGGATGCTCATGCTTATTACGGCGTTGTCTGCACTAACCAGCCGTGTGCATTCCTCAAAACACTGAAGGACTTGACACATGTCTTGTATCTTAGACCACTGCACACCTGACAACTCCATGTCTGCCATCCTACTGCCTGCCCGTGTATCCTCCCACAAATAAATAACAGCACGCCTCTGTTCGCACAGTCTCTGAAGCATGTGCAGTGTTGAGTTCCACCTTGTTGCAACGTCTATGATTAGGCGATGCTGGGGAAGGTTCAAAGACCGCTGATAGGTCTGCATACGGCTGGCGTGTACAGGCGAACGTCGGATATGTGAGCAAAGTGCACGCACTTTGAGGAGCAGGTCGGAGAACCCAGGATAAGTTTTCAATAAGCACTGCACCACCAGGTTTAAGGTGTGAGCCAGGCAAGGAATGTGTTTCAGTTGGGAAAGGGAGATGGCAGCCATGAAATTCCTTCCGTTATCACTCACTACCTTGCCTGCCTCAAGATCTACTGTGCCCAGCCACGACTGTGTTTCTTGTTGCAAGAACTCGGACAGAACTTCCGCGGTGTGTCTGTTGTCGCCCAAGCACTTCATAGCCAATACAGCCTGCTGACGCTTGGCAGTAGCTGGCCCATAATGGGACAACTGGTGTGCAACAGTGTCATCTGCCGATGGAGTGGTTGGCAGACTGCGTTCTGTGGAAGAGCTGTAGCTTCTGCAGGAGGACGAGGAGGAGGAGGAGGAGGGGGTGCGAACGCCTACAGCCAACTGTTTCCTAGACCGTGGGCTAGGCACAACTGTCCCTAAATTGATGTCGCCTGTGGACCCTGCATCCACCACATTCACCCAGTGTGCCGTGATGGACACATAACGTCCCTGGCCATGCCTACTGGTCCATGCATCTGTAGTCAGGTGCACCTTTGTACTCACAGATTGCCTGAGTGCATGGACGATGCGCTGTTTAACATGCTGGTGCAGGGCTGGGATGGCTTTTCTGGAAAAAAAGTGTCGACTGGGTAGCTCGTATCGTGGTTCAGCGTACTCCATCAGGGCTTTGAAAGCTTCGCTTTCAACTAACCGGTAGGGCATCATCTCTAACGAGATTAGTCTAGCTATGTGGGCGTTAAAACACTGTGTACGCGGATGCGAGGATAAGTACTTCCTTTTTCTAACCAGAGTCTCATGTAGGGTGAGCTGGACTGGAGAGCTGGAGATCGTGGAACTTTCGGGTGTGCCGGTGTACATGGCAGACTGAGAGACGGTTGGAGACGGTATTGTTTCCGCCGGTGCCCTAGATGCAATATTTCCTCCTACAAAACTGGTGATTCCCTGACCCTGACTGCTTTTGGCTGGCAAAGAAACCTGCACAGATACTGCCGGTGGTGCGGAAAATGGTGGCCTTACAGTGACGGAAGGGATGTTGCGTTGCTGACTAGCTTCATTGGCCGAGGGTGCTACAACCTTGCGGGACGTTTGGTAGTTAGTCCAGGCTTGAAAATGCATGGTGGTTAAGTGTCTATGCATGCAACTAGTATTTAGACTTTTCAGATTCTGACCTCTGCTTAAGCTAGTTGAACATTTTTGACAGATAACTTTGCGCTGATCAGTTGGATGTTGTTTAAAAAAATGCCAGACTGCACTCTTCCTAGACTCGGATCCCTTTTCAGGGATTGCAGACTGAGCTTTAACCGGATGGCAACGCTGTGCTCCAACAGGTTTTGGCTTTGACACGCGTTTTGGTCCAGATACGGGCCCGGCAGATGGAACCTGTTGCGATGTTGATGCCTGCTGCGGCCCCTCCTCCACCTCCGCTTCTGAACTACTGCCGCCTGCACCCTGTTCCCCCAATGGCTGCCAATCGGGGTCAATAACTGGGTCATCTATTACCTCCTCTTCGAGCTCGTGTGCAACTTCGTCTGTGTCACTGTGTCGGTCGGTGGTATAGCGTTCGTGGCGGGGCAACATAGTCTCATCAGGGTCTGATTGTGGATCTGTACCCTGAGAGGGCAATGTGGTGGTCTGAGTCAAAGGAGCAGCATAGTACTCTGGCTGTGGCTGTGCATCAGTGCACTCCATGTCAGAATATACTTGTAATGGGCATGGCCTGTTAAATGTTTCACTTTCTAAGCCAGGGACGGTATGTGTAAAGAGCTCCATGGAGTGACCCGTTGTGTCGCCTGCTGCATCCTTCTCTCTTGTTGTAGTTTTTGCTGAGGAGGACAAGGAAGCGACTTGTCCCTGACCGTGAACATCCACAAGCGACGCGCTGCTTTTACATTTACCAGTTTCGGAAGAGGAGGCAAAAGAGCTAGAGGCTGAGTCTGCAATGTAAGCCAAAACTTGCTGTTGCTGCTCCGCCTTTAAAAGCGGTTTTCCTACTCCCAGAAAAGAGAGCGTTCGAGGCCTTGTGTAGCCTGACGACGAAACTGGCTCCACAGCTCCAGACTTAGGTGGAATATTTTTATCCCCACGACCACCTGATGCTCCACTACCACTACCATCATTACCAGCTGACAATGAACGCCCACGACGACCTCTTGCACCAGACTTCCTCATTGTTTTAAAATCTTAACCAAAGTAACTTTATTTGTTGCTGTCAAACAACTTACACGGTGAGCTATAACTTCAGTATGATTTCAATATCCCTTAACAGGTTGGTGAGACCACAAGGAAAATCAGGCACAATGTTACACACTCTGTTTTCTGTGGCACAAAATCACAGAGATGACACACACGCAGGACTGTCACTCAAGCACTAATGTCAATATTAATCTCCCACCTAATTTATTTTTTTTTTTTTCTCAGGGAGACTTTAGAAACCAAATAATATTAAAAAAAAAAAAAAAAAAGGCTTTCTATGGCCCACAATTAGAGAGAGAGAGGTGGCACACCCAGGAGTCAAGACTGGCGCACAAGCTGAAAGGGCAATATTACTCTCCCACTGTTTTTTTAAGTTTTTTTTTATTTCAGGGAGACTTTAGAAACCAAATAATATATAAAAAAAAAAAAATAGGCTTTCTATAGCCCACTGAATGAGAGAGAGAGGTGGCACACCCAGGAGTCAAGACTGGCACACAAGCTGAAAGGGCAATATTACTCTCCCACTGTTTTTTTATGTTTTTTTTTTTTTTTAAGGGAGACTTTAGAAACCCAATAATATTTTTTAAAAAAAATAAATAGGCTTTCTATGGCCCACTGAATGAGAGGGAGAGAGGTGGCACACCCAGGAGTCAAGACTGGCACACAAGCTGAAAGGGCAATATTACTCTCCCACTGTTTTTTTATGTTTTTTTTTTTTTTTTCAGGGAGACTTTAGAAACCAAATAATAAGAAAAAAAATAAATAAATAAATAGGCTTTCTATAGCCCACTGAATGAGAGATAGCACACACAGCAGTGGCACACAAGCCCTGACTGAGGCCAATATTTTTCTCCCACTGATTGATGTAGTGTTTTTGTGTTGAGGTAGATTTTAGAACACAAATCAAGGAAAAAAAAAAAAAATGCTTTCTATGGCCCACTGAATGAGAGAGAGGTGGCACACCCAGGAGTCAAGACTGGCACACAAGCTGAAAGGGCAATATTACTCTCCCACTGTTTTTTTATGTATTTTTTGTTTTTTAAGGGAGACTTTAGAAACCCAATAATATTTAAAAAAAAAAATAAATAGGCTTTCTATGGCCCACTGAATGAGAGGGAGAGAGGTGGCACACCCAGGAGTCAAGCCTGGCACACAAGCTGAAAGGGCAATATTACTCTCCCACTGTTTTTTTATGTTTTTTTTTTTTTTTAAGGGAGACTTTAGAAACCCAATAATATTTAAAAAAAAAAATAAATAGGCTTTCTATGGCCCACTGAATGAGAGGGAGAGAGGTGGCACACCCAGGAGTCAAGCCTGGCACACAAGCTGAAAGGGCAATATTACTCTCCCACTGTTTTTTTTATGTATTTTTTGTTTTTTAAGGGAGACTTTAGAAACCCAATAATATTTAAAAAAATAAATAAATAGGCTTTCTATGGCCCACTGAATGAGAGGGAGAGAGGTGGCACACCCAGGAGTCAAGCCTGGCACACAAGCTGAAAGGGCAATATTACTCTCCCACTGTTTTTTTATGTTTTTTTTTTTTTTTAAGGGAGACTTTAGAAACCCAATAATATTTAAAAAAAAAAATAAATAGGCTTTCTATGGCCCACTGAATGAGAGGGAGAGAGGTGGCACACCCAGGAGTCAAGCCTGGCACACAAGCTGAAAGGGCAATATTACTCTCCCACTGTTTTTTTATGTATTTTTTGTTTTTTAAGGGAGACTTTAGAAACCCAATAATATTTTTTTAAAAAAATAAATAGGCTTTCTATGGCCCACTGAATGAGAGGGAGAGAGGTGGCACACCCAGGAGTCAAGCCTGGCACACAAGCTGAAAGGGCAATATTACTCTCCCACTGTTTTTTTATGTTTTTTTTTTTTTTAAGGGAGACTTTAGAAACCCAATAATATTTAAAAAAAAAAATAAATAGGCTTTCTATGGCCCACTGAATGAGAGGGAGAGAGGTGGCACACCCAGGAGTCAAGACTGGCACACAAGCTGAAAGGGCAATATTACTCTCCCACTGTTTTTTTTATGTTTTTTTTTTTTTTTTTCAGGGAGACTTTAGAAACCAAATAATAAGAAAAAAAATAAATAAATAAATAGGCTTTCTATAGCCCACTGAATGAGAGATAGCACACACAGCAGTGGCACACAAGCCCTGACTGAGGCCAATATTTTTCTCCCACTGATTGATGTAGTGTTTTTGTGTTGAGGTAGATTTTAGAACACAAATCAAGGAAAAAAAAAAAAATGCTTTCTATGGCCCACTGAATGAGAGAGAGGTGGCACACCCAGGAGTCAAGACTGGCACACAAGCTGAAAGGGCAATATTACTCTCCCACTGTTTTTTTATGTATTTTTTGTTTTTTAAGGGAGACTTTAGAAACCCAATAATATTTAAAAAAAAAAATAAATAGGCTTTCTATGGCCCACTGAATGAGAGGGAGAGAGGTGGCACACCCAGGAGTCAAGCCTGGCACACAAGCTGAAAGGGCAATATTACTCTCCCACTGTTTTTTTATGTATTTTTTGTTTTTTAAGGGAGACTTTAGAAACCCAATAATATTTAAAAAAAAAAATAAATAGGCTTTCTATGGCCCACTGAATGAGAGGGAGAGAGGTGGCACACCCAGGAGTCAAGCCTGGCACACAAGCTGAAAGGGCAATATTACTCTCCCACTGTTTTTTTATGTTTTTTTTTTTTTTAAGGGAGACTTTAGAAACCCAATAATATTTAAAAAAATAAATAAATAGGCTTTCTATGGCCCACTGAATGAGAGGGAGAGAGGTGGCACACCCAGGAGTCAAGACTGGCACACAAGCTGAAAGGGCAATATTACTCTCCCACTGTTTTTTTATGTATTTTTTGTTTTTTAAGGGAGACTTTAGAAACCCAATAATATTTAAAAAAATAAATAAATAGGCTTTCTATGGCCCACTGAATGAAAGGGAGAGAGGTGGCACACCCAGGAGTCAAGACTGGCACACAAGCTGAAAGGGCAATATTACTCTCCCACTGTTTTTTGTATGTTTTTTTTTTTTTTCAGGGAGACTTTAGAAACCAAATAATATTAAAAAAACCAAAAAAAAAATAGCCTTTCTATGGCCCACTGAATGAGAGAGAGAGGTGGCACACCCAGGAGTCAAGACTGGCACACAAGCTGAAAGGGCAATATTACTCTCCCACTGTTTTTTTATGTATTTTTTGTTTTTTAAGGGAGACTTTAGAAACCCAATAATATTTAAAAAAAAAAAATAAATAGGCTTTCTATGGCCCACTGAATGAAAGGGAGAGAGGTGGCACACCCAGGAGTCAAGACTGGCACACAAGCTGAAAGGGCAATATTACTCTCCCACTGTTTTTTGTATGTTTTTTTTTTTTTTTTCAGGGAGACTTTAGAAACCAAATAATATTAAAAAAACCAAAAAAAAAATAGCCTTTCTATGGCCCACTGAATGAGAGAGAGAGGTGGCACACCCAGGAGTCAAGACTGGCACACAAGCTGAAAGGGCAATATTACTCTCCCACTGTTTTTTTATGTATTTTTTGTTTTTTAAGGGAGACTTTAGAAACCCAATAATATTTTTTTTAAAAAATAAATAGGCTTTCTATGGCCCACTGAATGAGAGGGAGAGAGGTGGCACACCCAGGAGTCAAGACTGGCACACAAGCTGAAAGGGCAATATTACTCTCCCACTGTTTTTTTATGTATTTTTTGTTTTTTAAGGGAGACTTTAGAAACCCAATAATATTTAAAAAAATAAATAAATAGGCTTTCTATGGCCCACTGAATGAGAGGGAGAGAGGTGGCACACCCAGGAGTCAAGACTGGCACACAAGCTGAAAGGGCAATATTACTCTCCCACTGTTTTTTTATGTATTTTTTGTTTTTTAAGGGAGACTTTAGAAACCCAATAATATTTAAAAAAATAAATAAATAGGCTTTCTATGGCCCACTGAATGAGAGGGAGAGAGGTGGCACACCCAGGAGTCAAGACTGGCACACAAGCTGAAAGGGCAATATTACTCTCCCACTGTTTTTTTAGGTATTTTTTTTTTTTTCAGGGAGACTTTAGAAACCAAATAATATTAAAAAAAAAAAAAAAAAATAGGCTTGCTATAGCCCACTGAATGAGAGATAGCACACACAGCAGTGGCACACAAGCCCTGACTGAGGCCAATATTTTTCTCCCACTGATTGATGTAGTGTTTTTGTGTTGAGGTAGAATTTAGAACACAAATCACGGAAAAAATAAATAGGCTTTCTATGGCCCACTCAGTGAGAGATGGCACACACAGGGATGGCACTGTAGCAGAAATGCCAATCTTAATCTCCCACAAAAAAAACAAAAAAAAAAAAAAAACTGTCCTACAATTACTATCTCCCTGCAGTAATGTAAGCCAGGTATGGCAGGCAGCAATAGGAGTGGACTGATGCACAAATTAAATAAAAAGTGTGGACAAACAAAAAAGATAGCTGTGCAGAAAGGAAGGAACAAGAGGATATGTGCTTTGAAAAAAGCAGTTGGTTTCCACAGTGGCGTACACACAGCAATACAGCTATCACGGAGCCTTCTAGGGCAGCCCAATGAGCTACAGCGCTGAGGGGAAAAAAAAAAAAAAATAGCTTCCACAGTCCCTGCACACCGAAGGTGGTGTTGGACAGTGGAAATCGCTGCAGCACAAGCGGTTTGGTGGTTAGTGGACCCTGCCTAACGCTCTCCCTGCTTCTGACGAAGCGGCAGCAACCTGTCCCTAAGCTCAGATCAGCAGCAGTAAGATGGCGGTCGGCGGGAACGCCCCTTTATAGCCCCTGTGACGCCGCAGACAGCAAGCCAATCACTGCAATGCCCTTCTCTAAGATGGTGGGGACCAGGATCTATGTCATCACGCTGCCCACACTCTGCGTTCACCTTCATTGGCTGAGAAATGGCGCTTTTCGCGTCATTGAAACGCGACTTTGGCGCGAAAGTCGCGTACCGCATGGCCGACAAGCACAGGGGTCGGATCGGGTTTCATGAGACGCCGACTTAGCCAAAAGTCGGCGACTTTTGAAAATGATCGACCCGTTTCGCTCAACCCTAATTATTAGTGTTTACTGTTTTGCACTACATGCACTACATCATATGTGCTGTTTGGGGGGCTGAAAGGGAGGTAGGGGGCTTATTATTCTTAGAGCCAGGGGTCTTATTATAAGCCCAGCCTGTGAGTATAACAAGCCCCCATACAGTATCCACAACATGAGTTGTGTTATATTTAATACTGCTATAGTAAGCAACTTATTATTATTATTATTATTATAAAGTTATTAAAGCTCTCCTGACCAGTGATACAGACCGCTTGCAGCGGCTCTAGTGTCCCAGCCAGGTTTGTTCCAACGGTCAGTAAATGCTGCATGTTGGACACTGTGTACTTGTGCAGCGTCCAACCTGCAGCGTCCTCCAGATGTTACAGCATAGTGGATGGGATTCCAAGAAATGCCATGTCCACTATGCGTGCACCGAGACCCGAGGAAACGGACATGTGCTGCCTGCCAATTCCTGAACTTCTGCACATACCCAAAAGCTGCGACATTTCAGTGAAAATCATACTAATAGCTGCTGGGGAGCGAGCAGCGCTGTGCACTAGTCCTACAGACAGGTCTCTGGTGGCTTCTCTCCAGCTGCTGACAGTGACTGACGTGTCTCTGTTATACGCCCACGTAGGATGACATTTGTCAGTCACTGTCACCGGCGGGGAGAAGCCGCCAGGGACCTGACTGTAGGACTAGTGCACAGCATCGCACTGTCACCGGGCGGGGAGAAGCTGCCAGGCACCTGTCTGTAGGACTAGTACACAGCACCGCACTGTCACCGGGCGGGGAGAAGCCGCCAGGGACCCGTCTGTAGGACTAGTACACAGCGCCGCTCTGTCAGCGGGTGGGGAGAAGCCGCCAGGGACCCGTCTGTAGGACTAGTGCACAGCACCGCACTGTCAGCGGGTGGGGAGAAGCTGCCAGGGACCTGTCTGTAGGACTAGTGCACAGCAACGCACTGTCAGCGGGTGGGAAGAAGCCGCCAGGGACCTGTCTGTAGGATTAGTGCATAGTGCTGATCGCTCCCCAGCGGCTAGCGGCTATTAGTATGTTTTTCTCTGAAACGCCTCAGCTTTATCGAGACAAACATACCTGGTGAAATATTACAGCTGGGGCATGATACATGCTGCACATAGTTTGAGCAGCTTGCATCACCTGTCAGGCTTCCTTTAAAGGGGTAGTCCAGGCTTGGGATAAAAGTCTGCAGTCAACCTATGTGACTGCAGACTGCCAAATCATGACAAGGTGCAGTGCGCCTGCTGCCATGAGTCCGATCAGGTGTGATCAGGCGGTCATGCCGGCGCATGTTTGCAATTTGCACGTGCCGCCTAGATACATTTGGCGTCTTTCAATAAAAAAGAATTGAGAGAAAATGAAAGAGAGTAGTCAACACAGACTGCAAGTTGCATACCTGCGGTCACATGACCACCTGCTCACATCACTGATCCCGGAGCCATTATTACTGTACACGGGGGACTCATGGGCCATTATTACTGTACATAGGGGACTCTTGGGCCATTATTACTGTACATACATGGGGGACTCAGGGGATTTTATTAAATGTTAATATAATTAGAACTCAGAACAAGAATTACATTATATTCACAATCCAATTAGTCCAATGTGAATATAATTTCAGGGGGTCCTTATATAGTGTGGGGGCCATTACACACTGAGGACTACTGTTGGGGCCATTATACAGTTTGGGAGTTGATGAGGGGGCTATCACACAGCTTGGACGCTAATATGGGGACTACTGTGAGAGGCACTCATACAGTGTGGGAGCCAATATAAAGTGTGAGGACTACTGTGGTGCCATTATACAGTGTGAGAGCTAATATGAGTGCCATTCTACAGTTTAGGGGTGATCATACAGTGTGGAGACTACTATAGAGGCTAATATAAAGTGTGAGGGCCAATATATAGTATTGGGGCTACTGTGGGGGTCATTATATTGTGTTTGATGGAGCAGTGGGCCCATCAGACTGTGTATAGGGCAGCTGTGGACCCACCCTGCTATGTATAGGGCAGCTGTAGGACCTTCATACTGTGCATAGAGGAGCTGTGGACTCATCATACTGTGCATAGGGAACATGTGGGCCCATAATACTGTGTATAGTGGAGCTGTGGGCCACTCATACTGTATTTAGGGGAGCTGTAGGGGAAATATACGGTGTATAGTGGAGCTGTGGGTCACTCATACTGTGTATAGGGGAGCTGTACATTTTGGGGACTCGGGACAATATTAAATGTTATGTGGGCGCTTAAAAAGCATTATTGTTTTTGGGGCACTCAGAGTTTTGTGACTGTCAAAGGTGGCATTATCAGTAGGATGAGGAGTTTGTGCAGGCAGGGAATAGATGGGACCGGTGCTGGAAAAGAGAGAAATCATATGTGTCATTGTTGTAACCTCTGCAGCTGAGTCCTGGCTGGAGAAGTTGTGTCGGTCTGGGCCAGGTGGAAAAGACGGGAAAAGTGAATGTTTTCATCAGAAAGAACATCAGCTGTAAGTCACTTTTTATAACTGTAGTGTAATCTCCGGTATGTTCTGCAATAGTGGTACTACTAGGCACTACTAGGACAACCCCTTCTTGACCTAAATTTTTGGCCACAATAACATAAAAATGCTTATACTCACCTCTCGTGCCGGTGCTGTTACCGTGGTTTCGGCACTCGCTCTCCCTTGATCTCCTGTGCTTTTGTTGTGACACATGGCGTCACTTCCCCACCTTCAGACTAATTGAACACGTATAGGATGTCTGGGCAGCAGCTGCTCTTTGACTTCCTCTTCAAGTTCAATTGACAGAAGGCGGAGACAGTGATGCCAGCGCTGACTGGGTGCTGGGGTCACGTGTCACAACAACAGCACTTGAGACCCGAGTAGAGTGAGGGCCAACACCACGGGAATGGCGCCCACATGGTAGGTGAGTATAAGTTTGCTTTTAATTTATTTGGGGCCAAGTGTGGGCTATGACAAGGAGTTGTCCAAGTAGTGGACAACTTCTTTAACATGGGGCTCCTGTATCCTGCTTGCACGCCTGCATCCTCCTTCATCATGTCCCAAGGTATTATCATTATATAGCCACTTGTATCTATTATTGTCCACCTTGGGTTTTTCTTGCTTACATGAAAATCCTATCTGTATGCATTCGAGCACTTTAGTCACAGTGTCAGACCATTGCGTCTGACCCCATTGATTTTAATGAGGTATTACCTCTATGGCATTGTGACTTCTGTGCTTACCATTTACTTATTTTGGCAGGCGTTGCTTCAGGACATGTGTTTTTCTTACCAGTGCATCTTTACCATCCTCTTGCACTGGCTTTAGGGTTGAGCGAAATGGATCGGTCATTTTCATAAGTCGCTGACATTTGGCAAAGTCGGGTTTCATGAAGCCCGACCCGATCCCAGTGTGGGATCAACCATGCAGTACGCGATCTTCGCGCCAAAGTCGCGGTTCATATGACGCATTCAGCGCCATTTCTCAGCCAATGAAGATGGACGCAGAGTGTGGGCAGCGTGATGACATAGGTCTCAGTCCCCACCATCTTAGAGAAGGGCGTTACAGTGATTGGCTTTCTGCGGCGTCACAGGGGTTATAAAGGGGCATTCCCGCCGACCGCCATCTTACTGCTGCCGAGCTGAGCATAGGGAGAGGTTGCTGCCGCTTCGTCAGAAGCAGGGATAGTGTTAGGCATTGTACATTAACCCCCAAACCGCTTGTGCTGTAGCGATTTCCACTGTCCAACACCACCTTTTCTTTGCAGGGACAGTGGAGGCTAGATTTTTCTTCATCAGCTCTGTAGCTTATTGTGCTGCCCTAGAAGGCAGCTGCATTGCTGTTTGTACGCCGCTGTGCAAACCAACTGCTTTTTTCAAAGCACAAATCCTGTTGCTCCTTCCTTTCTCCCATATAAAAAAAGGGAGAATAATATTGCCAAATCTGTGCATCTGTGCCAGTCCTGTCTGTGGTATCTGTCAGACATTTTCTGCCACAGAAACTATACTGTAATACAGTGGGCCTGATTTATTCAGCACTCACCCACACATAAAACGGGAGATTTATATTCACAACAAGTTAACATACACCTTCTACCTTGTAACCTTCAATAAAATGAACCAATCATGATTTCTAATTATTTTGCCCCACCTTCCCCTGCTGACACCTAGCTTTCCTGTAAAAAGATCTTGCTTTTGGACTCGTCTTACTGAATGCTCCAATTTCTCCATTTCAAGCTGCTGTATGTCCACTATAGGCCATTTTTACACGTCCCTAAATGGGCTGACTCCCCCCATGGGGCCGTGGGCACCACTTGGCGCAAGCACCCGTGCGAGTGCCGTTTGGCTGAACAGGGGGGTGTGCCCACTTTTGGGCGACGGCACTGGCACAGGGTCCCTACATAGTACAATGAAGTGTCTCTGGTGGTGGTGGTGCACACCCAATGTCAGACACACCGTCGTAACATGAGGGGCCCTGGGCCAGTACCGCCGCCCACGAGAAAGTGTTCCGCCCCAAGCTCAAACTGCTCTACCACTTGCAAAATTACCTCTCACTACTCCACCACTGTTTAGCCTGTGCTGTTAAATCCTTCAATGGCACTGCCAATACCAATTTGTTGACATTTGTTGACATGATTGATGCTAGTAAAAATATTCAGGGGCCCTGTCCTACATTTACACCACTTAATACTTTGCGCCAGCTACCACTGTCTGCAAGTCAGCAGAGGAGCCCACCCCTGTACCTAGGTATGCCACCTGTTGATTTGTGAAAAATTTTTTTGCCAGACATTAACCTCACTTTATTATTTTGGCCTACTAACTCTGTCTGACTCTCCTTACAGTTGTCCTCCACTGAACAAAGCTAGGCCGCCTGCGTACTCCTGTAACCAATTTTTAACTGCATTTTGCCTATTACTTTTTGGGCCCTATTAACTGTGTCTGCCCCTCCGTGCAATCGTCCTCCGCTGATGACACCAATGCTGCCTGTGTACCCCTGTAACCAATTTAAAACTGCATAGAGCCAACTTTTTTATTTTAGGCCTAGGAAGTCTTTCTGCGGTCCCTCCTTGCAATCGTCCTCCGCCAACCACACCAATGCTGCCTGTGTACCCGTGTAGCCTAATTTAAACTGCATAGAGCCTGCTTTTTTATTTTAGGTCTAGGAAGTCTGTCTGCGGTCCCACCTTGCAATCGTCCTCCGCCGACCACACCAATGCTGCCTGTGTACCCCTGTAACCAATTTAAAACTGCATAGAGCCAACTTTTTTATTTTAGGCCTAGGAAGTCTGTCTACGGTCCCACCTTGCAATCATCCTCCGCCGACCACACCAATGCTGCCTGTGCACCCCTGTAACCAATTTAAAACTGCATAGAGCCAACTTTTTTATTTAACACATACTACCTTTGTCTGTCTGCACCACTCAATCCCGCTGTCCTCCACTGAAAAAGTTGAGCTTCAATCTTCAGGCTTTCGGCCTGTATTTAGAATTTAAAACTGCATTTGGGCTTCTAGTTTGGGTGGGCCTAGTAACGGTGTCTGCCGCGCCTTGGTGTCCTCCTGCGCTTTTCTCCTGAGCTTCACTCTTCAGGCTCTCCTTAAGTACCAGTTGTTAATGTAACACTGCAGTTGGCCTACTAGTTTGGTTGGGGCCTAGTAACGGTGTCTGCCGCTCCTGGGTTTTCTCCTGTTTGGTTTTCCTGAGCTTAATTCTTCAGGCTTTCGTCCTACATTTTAAATATTAAACTGCATTTGGGCTACTAGTTTGGGTGGGGCCTACTAACGGTGTCTGCCGCTCCAAGGTGTTCTCCAGGTTTACTTGCCTGAGCTTCAACCTTCAGGCTCTCATTAAGTAGTTGTTAATGTAACACTGCAGTTGGCCTACTAGTTTGGTTGGGGCCTAGTAACGGTGTCTGCCGCTCCTGGGTTTTCTCCTGTTTGGTTTTCTTGAGCTTCAACCTTCAGGCTCTCATTCAGTAGTTGTTAATGTAACACTGCAGTTGGCCTAGTAGTTTGGTTGGGGCCTAGTAACCGTGTCTGCCGCTCCTGGGTTTTTCTCCTGTTTGGTTTTCTTGAGCTTCAACCTTCAGGCTCTCATTAAGTAGTTGTTAATGTAACACTGCAGTTGGCCAACTAGTTTGGTTGGGGCCTAGTAATAGTGTCTGCCGCGCCTTGGTGTTCTCCTGCGCTTTTCTCCTGAGGTTCACTCTTCAGGCTCTCATTAAGTAGTTGTTAATGTAACACTGCAGTTGGCCTACTAGTTTGGTTGGGGCCTAGTAACGGTGTCTGCCGCTCCTGGGTTTCCTCCTGTTTGGCTTTCCTGAGCTTCAATCTTCAGGCTTTCATCCTACATTTTAAATATTAAACTGCATTTGGGCTACTAGTTTGGGTGGGGCCTACTAACGGTGTCTGCCGCTCCAAGGTGTTCTCCAGGTTTACTTGCCTGAGCTTCAACCTTCAGGCTCTCATTAAGTAGTTGTTAATGTAACACTGCAGTTGGCCTACTAGTTTGGTTGGGGCCTAGTTACGGTGTCTGCCGCTCCGGGGTTTTCTCCTGTTTGGTTTTCTTGAGCTTCAACCTTCAGGCTCTCATTAAGTAGTTGTTAATGTAACACTGCAGTTGGCCTACCAGTTTGGTTGGGGCCTAGTAACGGTGTCTGCTGCTGCTTGGTGTTCTCCTCCACTTTACAAAGCTGAGCTTCAATCTTCAGGCTTTCGGCCTATATCAGATAATAAACTGCATTTGGGCTACTAGTTTGGTTGGGCCTACTAACGGTGTCTGCCGCGCCTTGGTGTTCTCCTGTGCTTTTCTCCTGAGCTTCACTCTTCAGGCTTTCGGTCTGTATTTAGAATTTTAAACTGCATTTGGGCTACTAGTTTGGGTGGGCCTACTAACGGTGTCTGCCGCGCCTTGGTGTTCTCCTGTGCTTTTCTCCTGAGCTTCACTCTTCAGGCTTTCAACCTGTATTTAGAATTTTAAACTGCATTTGGGCTACTAGTTTGGGTGGGCCTACTAACGGTGTCTGCCGCTCCTTGCTGTTCTCCTCCACTGAACAAAGCAGTGCCGCCTGTTTACTATTGCTACCAATTTTGAACTGCATTTAGCCTAGTTACTTATTTGGGCCTACTCACTGTGTCAGCCTCTCATTACAGTTGTCCTCCACTGAACAAAGCAATGCCACCTGGTTAGTCCTGTTACCATTTTTGAACTGCATTTAGCCTAGTTACTTATTTGGGCCTACTCACTGTGTCAGCCTCTCATTACAGTTGTCCTCCACTGAACAAAGCAATGCCACCTGGTTAGTCCTGTTACCAATTTTGAACTGCATTTAGTCCACTTTATTATTTGGACCTATATCTGTGTTTCCTCCTCATCCTGCCCATTGCCCAGCCAGTGCTAGATGAGTCTGCTGGTACATTGACCCAGACCACTACATTCCCCTTGCACGCTACACAGCCAGAATCTGACCCTGCTGAAAGTCAGGTTCCCCTTCCCGCATACTATACCACCTTACACGGGGACAAAGAGGAAGGTGCAGATGAAAGTGCACGTTCCTTCATCAGCTGGGGGGGCATACTCGTTGGCGACGTCACTGGCACAGGGCCCCTCATAGTACGCAAAAGTGTCGCTGCCGGTGGGAGGCGCCCCCGCCGTACAAACACAGCGCCGTACTTTAAGGGGCCCTGTGCCAGTGCCAATGCGAACGAGTGCCCCCCCGCTTGCTCAGGATCACAGCACTTGCAAAGTTGAAATACTTACCTCTCCCTGCTCCACCGCCATGACGTTGACCACGTTTCCTGGGCCCACTAAAAACTTGAACCAGCCCTACCCCCCACAACTTTAGGCAAATGACACCCAATTTCCAATGCCTAACTATTATTATAAAGTAAACTAGATTGTGGCCCGATTCTAACGCATTGGGTATTCTAGAATATGCATGTCCCCGTAGTATATGGACAATGATGATTCCAGAATTCGCGGCAGACTGTGCCCGTTGCTGATTGGTCGAGGCAACCTTTATGACATCATCGTCGCCATGGCAACCATTATGACATCTACATCGATACTGCGCCCGTCTCTGATTGGTCGAGGCCTGGCGGCCTCGACCAATCAGAGACGTGGGATTTCCAGGACAGACAGACAGACAGACAGACAGACGGAAAGACCCTTAGACAATTATATATATAGATTAAGATTGACAAGCTTCAGTAACAAGAATGGATGCTTTTGCCATTAAAATGGGCACTGTAGGTGTTTTCTTGGCCTCCACTCACTGCTGACTATGCTTCCCCATTGACTTGCATTGGGTTTCGTGTTTCGGTCGATCCCCGACTTTTCGCGATAATCGGCCGATTTCACTCGACTCGACTTTTGAGATAGTCGGGTTTCGCGAAACCCGACTCGACCCTAAAAAAGTAAAAGTCGCTCAACCCTAACTGGCTTTTTTAGCTGTTGTTATTTGCTCACTTCAATGCCTTGTTTTTGTCTACTATTTTCTAATAAAATTTTGTATTGATTTATATTAAACCCCTACTTGTATGGATTTTGTATTAACAGCTATATTATGAGTGATTTATCAATAGCCTTTTATTCACTCATTTATTCCATTTGTTAGTCGGTTTTCATCTTCTTTAGCATTCATTGTTGGAAAAATATTCAAGGGGCTACTAAAGGATTAAATACAGGTGTATATGACAGAAAATAATATGAGAATTGATCGTCAGCACAGATTTCTGAAAGACAAAAGATGGCAAACTAACATGATAAGTTTTTTTATGAAAAGAGTAGAAACCTGGACAGAGGGATAGCTGAGGATATCGTATTTTTAAACTTTGCAAATGCACTTGATACCGTACCACACAGATGTCTAATGGGTAAATTAAAGTCTATAGGCTTAGAAAGTAAGGTTTGAAAACTGCCTAAAACAGTGGACTCAGAATGTTGTGGTCAATGACTACTACTTGAATAGGGTCTGATTCAAAGTGCAAAAACGGTTTCATTTAAAACCCACTCAAATGACAAAGGGGCGCTCTCTTTTCCCAGAAATAGAAAAGTTAAGTCTCCAGAGGAGAGAGGTCTTCTTTACCTTAAGATATATTTTTCTATGGAATAGGCTACCTCAGGAGCTATTCATATCCAGAACCGTCAATGGCTTCAAAAAAGGCTTGAATGCTTTTTTTTAGATAGATGCAGGTCTCAGAGGTCCCTCCGAGATCCATATTTATCACAAATATATGGCATATCTAATGAATATTTATGAATGTATGAAATGGAAGTGGTCTTGTTAGGTTCTGATGTTTGTCAAGAGACTCTAGAGCAATGTCCCTCCTCTACTTCTCTAACAATCCCATTCTTCTAGAAAGTGTAATACTGAAGTGCTTAGCTTTGCTTGTATTTCCTAACAACCAAAGCGAGGACCCAACTGTCTAAGCACCCCATAGTCTGATTTTATGACATTTATATAGAGATGAGCAAGCACTAAAATGATCGGATGCTAATTAATTGAACCAAGCAATTCTCAATGCTCGGATGTTCGTTTCCAGTAACGAGTATAATGGGAGTAAACGGGAAATCTGAGCATTTTTCTGACAGACCCTACAAGTAGGTCTGGGGGGCTGTGAAAATGTTGAAATGGGTGGAAAAGGTTTGATTGTAAGAATAAAAGCATGGGGAAGACCCCTGGAAGCATCTCTGACTCATAGGTGGTTGCTGAGAACAATGGTGTCACACTTCTACTCCACTGTAAGGACTGACTATAAAACATTCAAAATTGATGACAAATTGGAGTTTACAGGAAATAATATTAAGAAACATTCTTTCCTGTATAATGACTTGTATATAAGGCAACATTTAAAATTATATACTTTTTAAATAATTTAAATAAACTAAAATTGAATTTTTTATTTAAAAATTGGAAATGTGAGTGTAATTTATGAAATAAGCAAGAACTACCAAAAATGTGATGGAAAAGGAACTCAGATACACCCTGAATTAGACATAAAGGAGGGCCTCATACACATTATGTTCAAATTGTCATTATAGTGGTACTCCTGCACTCATGAAGGCTACGCACTAAGTGCAAAGCCTGACAAAAATTACAAGCAAGGTCATCCATACACCCTTGAAGGCACCAACTGGAGTACCTCATTTGAATATTGTGAACAAAGTGTATTTGTGGTACTCCTACACTGATAACAGCTCTGCAAACAGTGAAAAGCCAGGAAAAAATTATAATCAGACACATCCATATACTCTTAAGACAACAACTGGAGGGCCTGATACATTTTTTTTGAAAGTGTAGTTGATGTACTCCTACACTCATAAAAGCTTTGAACAAAGTGCATAGCCAGGAAAAAAATTATAATTAGGGTCATCCACCTCATTCAAACATTGTGAACAAAATGTAGTTGTGGTACTTCTACACTCATAAAAGCTCAGCACACAGTGCAAAGCCTGCCAAAAATACAGCCAATATCATGCATATACCCTTCAAGGCACCAAGTGCAGTGCCTCTTAATAAAATTAAGAAAGTGTAGTTGTGGCACTTCTACACTCATAAAGGCTTTGTACACAGTGCAAAGCCAGGATTTAATTATAAGGGTCATCCAGTCATCCATAGTTCCTTGTAGGCAAAAATGACAAGCAGGGTCATTTATACACCCTTCACGGCATCAAGTGGAGAGCCTCATGAAAAAATTAAGCCAGGCCAGGCAATCCCAGGAAAAATTATAAGAAGAGTCACCTAGTCATCCATAGACCCTTGAAGGCAACAACTCATGCCTCATTCAAATATTGAAAATTAAAGGGGATATGTCACCCCCGCGATACTTTTCAGCTATTACTATGGGCATACATGTAATAGAAACGTTAATCTAGTCTTACCTGTATGCCTTATAGTTGCATCTAGATGTGAAGAAATAGACTTTTATTTCATTATGGTAATGATTTCTTCCAGGCTTTGGGGCATGCAGTGCTTGGAAGATATCCCTGCCTCCACTCTTCATTATACTATCACCCCCCTCCCATGCACATCACACTGACCTGCTATATGCAATTGTGGTGCCTGAATCCCTCACATTGGCTCTGTGTATACAGCGCTCCCGTGCGCAGGCTCCAGAGCACAAGAACACTGAATATACTGACCATAGAGAGAAGAAAAAGGTACAGATTGTCGAGCAAATGCAGGGCACACACACAGTATTCCGGCGCACAACTGCACATCACAGGTCAGTGTGACGTATGGGAAGGGGTGATAGTATAATGAAGAGCAGAGGCAGTGATTTCTTACAGGCACTGCAGACCCCGGAGCCTGGAAGAAATCATTAACATAATGAAATATGAGTGTGGCTGGAATAATAAAACAAATTGGAGGTGTTGTGTCAGGTATCAGGTCTCCCAGTTAAGAAGGCTTACACCGCTCTCTTAACCCCTTCACCCCCGGAGCTTTTTCCGTTTTTTCATTTTCATTTTTCGCTCCCCTCCTTCCCAGAGCCATAACTTTTTTATTTTTCTGTCAATTTGGCCATATGAGGGCTTATTTTTTGCGGGACGAGTTGTACTTTTGAACGACAGCATTGGTTTTACCATGTCGTGTACTAAAAAACGGGAAAAAAATTCCAAGTGCAGTGAAATTGCAAAAAAAGTGCAATCCCACACTAGTTTTTTGCTTCGCTATTTTGCTAGGTTCACTAAATGCTAAAACTGACCTGACCTGCCATTATGATTCTCCAGGTCAGTACGAGTTCATAGACACCTAACACGACTAGGTTATTTTTCACCTAAGTGGTGACAAAAAATTCCAAACTTTGCAAAAAAAAAAAAAAATTGCGACATTTTCCGATACTCGTAGCGTCTCCATTTTTCGTGATCTGTGGTCAGCTGTGGGCTTATTTTTTGCGTGCCGAGCTGTCGTTTTTATTGATAGCATTTTGGTGCCGATACGTTCTGTTGATCGCCCGTTATTGCATTTTAATGCAATACTGCGGCGACCAAAAAAACGTAATTCTGGCGTTTCGATTTTTTTTCTCATTACGCCATTTAGCGATCAGGTTAATGCTTTTTTTTATTGATAGATCGGGCGATTCTGAACGCGGCGATACCAAATATGTGTAGGTTTGATTTTTTTTTAATTGATTTATTTTGATTGGGGCGAAAGGGGGGTGATTTAAACTTTTATATTTTTTTTATTTTTTTCACATTTTTTTTTACTTTTTTTTTTCACTTTTGCCATGCTTCTATAGCCTCCATGGGAGGCTAGAAGCAGGCACAACCCGATCGGCTCTGCTATGTAGCAGCGATCATAAGATCGCTGCTACACAGCAGAATTACAGGTGTGCTGTGAGCGCCGACCACAGGGTGGCGCTCACAGCTGCCGAGGATCAGTAACCATAGAGGTCTCAAGGACCTCTATGGTTACCATTTAGAAACATCGCCGACCTCCGATCATGTGACGGGGGTCGGCGATGACGTCATATCCGGCCGCCCGGCCGGATGCGGTAGTTAAATGCCGCTGTCTGCGTTTGACAGCGGCATTTAACTAGTTAATGGGCGCGGGCGGATCGCGATTCCGCTCGCGCTCATTGCGCGCACATGTCAGCTGTACAAAACAGCTGACATGTCGCGGCTTTAAGGTGGGCTCGCCGCTGGAGCCCACCTTAAAGCGGGGGTTCTGCCAGCTGACGTACTATTCCGTCAGCTGGCAGAAAGGGGTTAACCACCAGGTCTTCATTGAAACTTTAATTCCAAGCTGTAAATGCTGCACCAGACCCTTATGCCTCATGCACGGGCTATGGCTGACTGCTTCTGTGCCATTATAAAAGGCTCTACTGTTGGTCAATTGATCAGTCAGATACCAGTGTTACTTTCCTTACATTTTACTACCAGTAGTACTGTGTGAAACTGATGTTTGTGCCATCTAAGTGTGGCTGGAATAAAAAAAAAAATTGGAGGTGTTGCATGAGGTATCAGGTCTCCTAGCTAAGAAGGCTTACATGGCTCCCTTAACCACCAGGTCCTCATTGAAACTTCATTTCCAAGCTGTAAGTTCTGGGCCAGACCCTGATATCTCATGCATGGCCCATGGCTGACTGTTGCTGTGCCATTTGCAAATTTCTAGTGTGTGTCAATTGAAGCAAATGTTCATGGTGTCTTTCCCTATTTTTAGCTGTTTGGGAAGCTTTTTGTGACTCCTTAAGGTGTGTTTATATGTTTAATTTGGCCTCCCATTGAATCTAATGGGATTCAAATACATTCGTCAAACAGTTACGCGAACATGTTTGGCAAACATCTAAACAATCAAAGAATCAAACCGAACCTTGAAAGGTTTGCTCATCTCTATTAATGAAAAGGAAATCCTGCTCTCCAATATCGAGATATAGCAGAATTTATTAAATTATACGGCCCACTGTCATGCAAAAATGTGACATTTCAGTCAACATGATCATTATAAACGTACTGTGAAAAATAATACAGTGGTATACAGAGATTATGGTGTCAATAATGTCTGAACGGATTTATATTTAAGTTTATGGTGCTGATTCAGAATATTGCATTTGTTATCACACACAAGTCACATTGGGGGAATGCATTATTTTCATAGATGAATTATGTGGAAAACTTGAACCGATTCATCAAAAGTCATTAGATTTTTTAATTCAGCACCCTCAAAATACTCAAAGCCATTCAAAAAACTTTGGCACTTGAAATATTTTTTTTTGTAGACCTGTGTAATGTGACATAAAAAGACATCCAAAATACATACCCGACAAAAATGTATACTCTAGGATATAGTGAATAAGCGAGTACCATGGAAAAGCAAATATCATCAAGTCTAAGCAAATAATCCCTATTATTGTTTAGTAGAAAATTACCCAAAAAATTGCAAAAAAAAATTACAATATGCTGAGACATTAGCAATAGCTAATCTAGGTTTTACCAGAAAAAACAATCCGTATGCACCAAATGTGTACTTAAGTTACAAATAACTCCAGTCTATATACCGATAATACAAAAAAATCGCAAGAAAATAGTAATGCATATATGTGAAGAAAGTATGTAGAAAATATAGGCCCTCAATTATATTGGTATTAGCCAAATAAAATCCTTGTGTCCGGTCTAGGAGTGCTGTATTTCCCTATTTACACTAATAAAAAAGCGTGCTCGTTACCTTGCCATTTCCTATAGTATTAAAACCACAATGAGTAGCCACAGCGGCATCTCAAGTTCAGACTTAGGCTACTTTCACACTAGCGTTAACTGCAATACGTCGCAAATGCGTCGTTTTGCCGAAACTACGCATCCAGCAAAAGTTCTTGCTGGATACGTTTTTTCTTCATAGACTAACATTAGCGACGCATTTGCGACGCATTGCCAAACGGTGCGTCCGTTTTGCGACGCTTTGGCGTGTGGTAGCGGACCGTCGGGAGAAAAAAACGTTACATGTAACGTTTTTTGCTCCCGACGGTCCGCTTTTTCCGACCGCGCATGCGCGGCCGGAACTCCGCCCCCACCTCCCCGCACTTCCCCGCACCTCACAATGGGGCAGCGGATGCGTGGGAAAAATGCATCCGCTGCCCCCGTTGTGCGGCGGAGACCACGCTAGCGTCGGGAACGTCGGCCCGACGCACAGCGACGGGTTGTTCCCGACGCTAGTGTGAAAGTAGCCTTACCTTATATTTGATGGACTAGAAGCCAAGGGCATGTTCACAGGTTGCATTTTTGCCACATTTTTCCAGAGTTATTTCTGGACATTCTTTCCATGGAAAAACGCAGTGTTTTAATGTACAAAGTGAATGAGAATTCTGAAATCTCATGTACATTCTGCTTATTTTTTCCTTGCAGATTTGAAAACGTTTCAAATCTGCCGCATCTCAATTCTTTAAGTGTTTTTGTAGTGTTTTTCACGCAAACGAAAAAAAACCCATCAAAAACATGTATATTTTAGGCAGCATTTCACCTGCCATCCGTCTTGTATTTGCAGAATTTCTTTGCTCAAATAATGAACGTGTGCACATACCCTAAAGACTGCAAAACAGCATCAGAATGAAAATGGTGGCAAAAAGTGTTTGCAAAACAGAAAACTCAATATGTGGGCTTTCTAAGAAATAATTCTAGTAACTAGAACTGTTTCTCCAACATTTCCACTACATGTAACTCATACTATAGAGATTGCTATGAAATATGTTCAATTCCTAACCTGAAAATGTGAAAAAGATTTGGATATTAGAGTCTTTTTATAGAAAAAAAGGCATCAGAAAATCTAACGTAAAACTCCAAGGGAGAGCTTGGCCTAATATTTTGTGATATAAGAAGAAAATTTAAAAAAACACAAGTATCTGGATAATTCATATATATTACTACTTATGGTCAATTACTGATCACATGACCAGTGGCATGCGGACATTGGAATGCCTGGTGGCAGTTGGAGAGCGACAGTTGGCTTGGATGCGGATGAGGAGGAGCTGCCTTCAGAAAAGCGACAATATGGAGAGAAAAGAGGAGGTCTTTAGTGCGAGAGGGAAGAAAAGGAGAAGAACTGTTTTGGACTCATCGGAGGATGAGAAGCCGTCCATCAAGAAGAGCCACAGGAGAGGAGAGAAGAGAAAAGGCTCAGATTTGGAGATCGTCTCCCAAGGCCAGAAAGAAGAACAGGAGTATCATCAGGAGGTCCTAGCTGGAAGAAGTGGAGCCAAGAGGAGAAGACAAATCCTTGACTCATCACAAGAAAACTCTTCAGTCAAGAAAGGAGATGAAGAGCAGAATAAAACCAAGGGTGCAGGTAAATCATACTATACATCAATTTACCACAAGCAGCCCCGTGAAGTATAGCTTCTCATGTATACACTTACAGATCAGGGCAATGTTGTCACTTTACACATATTAATGGCACATCTTTTAAATCTGACAGGTTGAGGGTGCGATACATGAGCAATATCTGAAGCTGGACTGTTATAGATCTGTTCCCCAGTCCATTTCTTTATATATTCAGGCCTTTGTTAAACTACTACATGATCAGGCCATTTTTCCCCATACTTGTCAAGGCCCTTTTTTTTTTTCATACACATGGATTAAAAATCTGTAAAAAATGTTATTGTTCAGATATTTAAATAATTTTTTGCATATTTTTTTGTGAAACATAAAGTCTAAATTTTACATTATTTTAATATTATCTTATCTTTTTTTCTGGCAATATTAGTAGTAAATAAAGGATTTATGTGTCTGTTTTTAATATTTTTGTTTAGGAATTCAAGGAACCAATAAAACATATGTTAAAATTTGTTCACCTATCAGTATCAAATATTTTTATATATCAGATACATATTTTTGTTGGGATTAGGTCTTGTAACAGCAATTTGGATAGTCAGTGTTTTTTATTAATTTCTTATTTCCTGTGTCTTTTTAAAAAATTTATTTTACATATGGGTTGTCAAAGTTTTGAAACTGTTGTTTTTTTCTTGCCTAAAAGGATAAAAAAAATTGCAATTGGGTTTCATTAAAATAATTGCAGGCTGCAGAATTAGTTAGTAAGGTTGACCATTTTACCTTTACTTTAACAGATGTGTTGGGAACATGATTTTGTGGTATTTGCTATTATATGGGTATGACAGATTCTCCACCTGCTCTTGTTACTGCAGCTTTCCTTACAGACTGCCCAGATCTCCAGTCTATAATATGGCATGCTGGTCACATGCGCCTCCATCAGCGACCATTGTGTGGACTGGAGAGCTCTGCATTATGTGAGGAAAGCTGAACTAACAAGTGGAGGTGGAGGACCTGCCATACCTATGTAATAGTAATTGGACATATACACGTGTCCCAAACACATCTATTGGAGTAAAGTTAAGGCCAACCTCTTAAAATACTTTTTTAAAAATCTTATGTCCCTTCTAACTGGTGCTGGTATATTGACCCTAGTTACAGGGGAAACTGTGACTGCCAGTATATAGATAGGATGTACGTCACTGTGTATAGAAATACAGGTCCTTCTCAAAAAATTAGCATATATTGTTAAATTTCATTATTTACCATAATGTAATGATTACAATTAAACTTTCATATATTATAGATTCATTATCCACCAACTGAAATTTGTCAGGTCTTTTATTGTTTTAATACTGATGATTTTGGCCTACAACTCCTGATAACCCAAAAAACCTGTCTCAATAAATTAGCATATCAAGAAAAGGTTCTCTAAACGACCTATTACCCTAATCTTCTGAATCAACTAATTAACTCTAAACACATGCAAAAGATACCTGAGGCTTTTAAAAACTCCCTGCCTGGTTCATTACTCAAAACCCCCATCATGGGTAAGACTAGCGACCTGACAGATGTCAAGAAGGCCATCATTGACACCCTCAAGCAAGAGGGTAAGACCCAGAAAGAAATTTCTCAACAAATAGGCTGTTCCCAGAGTGCTGTATCAAGGCACCTCAATGGTAAGTCTGTTGGAAGGAAACAATGTGGCAGAAAACGCTGTACAACGAGAAGAGGTGACCGGACCCTGAGGAAGATTGTGGAGAAGGACCGATTCCAGACCTTGGGGAACCTGAGGAAGCAGTGGACTGAGTCTGGTGTGGAAACATCCAGAGCCATCGTGCACAGGCGTGTGCAGGAAATGGGCTACAGGTGCCGCATTCCCCAGGTAAAGCCACTTTTGAACCAGAAACAGCGGCAGAAGCGCCTGACCTGGGCTACAGAGAAGCAGCACTGGACTGTTGCTAAGTGGTCCCAAGTACTTTTTTCTGATGAAAGCAAATTTTGCATGTCATTCGGAAATCAAGGTGCCAGAGTCTGGAGGAAGACTGGGGAGAAGGAAATGCCAAAATGCCTGAAGTCCAGTGTCAAGTACCCACAGTCAGTGATGGTGTGGGGTGCCATGTCAGCTGCTGGTGTTGGTCCACTGTGTTTCATCAAGGGCAGGGTCAATGCAGCTAGCTATCAGGAGATTTTGGAGCACTTCATGCTTCCATCGGCTGAAATGCTTTATGGAGATGAAGATTTCATTTTTCAGCACGACCTGGCACCTGCTCACAGTGCCAAAACCACTGGTAAATGGTTTACTGACCATGGTATTACTGTGCTCAATTGGCCTGCCAACTCTCCTGACCTGAACCCCATAGAGAATCTGTGGGATATTGTGAAGAGAAAGTTGAGAGACGCAAGACCCAACACTCTGGATGAGCTTAAGGCCTCTATTGAAGCATCCTGGGCCTCCATAACATCTCAGCAGTGTCACAGGCTGATTGCCTCCATGCCACGCCGCATTGAAGCAGTCATTTCTGCCAAAGGATTCCCGACCAAGTATTGAGTGCATAACTGAACATTATTATTTGATGGTTTTTTTGTTTGTTATTAAAAAACACTTTTAATTGATTGGACGGGTGAAATATGCTAATTTATTGAGACAGGTTTTTTGGGTTATCAGGAGTTGTAGGCCAAAATCATCAGTATTAAAACAATAAAAGACCTGACAAATTTCAGTTGGTGGATAATGAATCTATAATATATGAAAGTTTAATTGTAATCATTACATTATGGTAAATAATGAAATTTAACACTATATGCTAATTTTTTGAGAAGGACCTGTACGATGCCAAAATAGGATACCACTCCATGTGCTTAGTGAACATTTACTTTCTGTACATACCCTTGAAATGCCGTGTGCATTGTTTCAGAGACCCTTGCATATTTTTGCACATTTTTTGTCATAATCTAATTTTTGTAAATATGACATCAAGTCTTATACAGATGTTTATTTGTGCATGTTTTCCTCCATGTTGTTTCTCCTTTCTCAGCGATTATTATGTACATATGAATATATTACTGTAAATCTCACTGTAAATTTCATTATTATTGTATTTTACTGTAAAATTCACTGAAACATACTCGGATTTGTAAGGTGGTAACTTTTTCTGTTTGTTTATTGTATACTTACATTCTGATGAAGGTCCTTGGACCAAAAATGTCACTATTTTTGGATTGCTTTGCTAATAAATCTGATATTATTTTTCTGCATCTCGATGAGTGCTGGATTCTTTCTTCACTATGTGACTGACAGAGGGATCCGCGCTGCAGCAGCTGCACAATCCGGTGCAGGTGTTATACAGTGTAGTGTTGTTTTCGATCAGGTCTGTACAACATATGGCCCCAGACCACATGCGGCCCACCAAAGTATTACTGCAGCCCATGGAGCTGTGCAGGATACACATCTCCCTTCTTATATTCAACTGCATTTGCGTCTTTCAGACTCAAATATATTTGAAAGTTGTCACCAGGACTGGGGTAGAGCAGCTTCTTCAGTCCCAGCCCTGATGTGCAGCGGTGCACTATGCTGACATCATCACACTACTGCCGACACCGAAGCGCCGAGCCACAGAGGAGAAGAAGCCGCCAATAGCAAGTGCTCCATCAAGGAGCCAAATATTGTATAAATTATATAACTGTGGATGGGGAAGGAAGGGGTTAATGTTACAGTGATTGCACATAATGTGGGTGAGAATTGTGATGGGGGCACAGTTATGTGAGAGGCAGTGTTAGTGGAAAGGTACTTCATTCACAGGGGCAGAGTGCGGAAGGATATTTTGGAGAGGGGCAGTGTGTGAGTATTTTTTGCAGAGGGGCAGTTTTCGGGGTGACATTTTGCACAGGGGCAGTGGGAGGGATATTTTGCAGAGCGTCATTGAGCTGTGGCCATTTTGCAGAGGGACAGTGCGTGGGGACATTTTTCAGATTGGCTGTGTGCGCAGGACATTTTTCAGAGGGGCAGTGAGGGGGGGGAATTTTGTACAGGAAGCACATGCAATTATTTATTCAGGGGCACAGTATGGGAGACATTTTTATATATGGGGCAGTATAATGATACTTTTAGTTTAAAGGGCACAGTGTTGGGATGTGCTGCTGAAGACAGAGAAGAGTGAAATCTGCAGACCTGAGCTCTGGGTGTGAAATCTCATGATGGGTTCTCTACTACATGGAGAGAAAAATGGATAGGAATGACTTCAATCAAGGACAAATATAAGGTACCTGGATGTATTTGTTTATACATGATGCTTCCTGCTTCTCTTCAGTGCTGTGGTTCCTGTACGGTCCTCAGTCTGATGATGACTGTTTCCTAATATTTTGCATGTTTGTCACACTTAAATATTTCAGATCACCAAACAAAATTAAATATTTGACAAAGATAACACAAGTAGTGTTGAGCATTCCGATACCGCAAGTATCGGCCGATACTTGCGGTATCGGAATTCCGATACCGAGTTCCGATACTTTTGTGGTATCGGGAATCGGTATCGGAACCATATTCATGTGTAAAATAAAGAATTAAAATAAAAAATAGGGATATACTCACCCTCTGACGCGCTCTGGTTGTAACCGGCAGCCTCCGTTCCTAAGAATGAGCGCTTGAAAGACCTTAGATGACGTCGCGGCTTGTGATTGGTCGCGTGAGCGGTCACATGACCACCACGCGACCAATCACAAGCCGCGACGTCATCTAAGGTCTTTCAAGCGCTTGAAAGACCTTAGATGACGTCGCGTCAGAGGGTGCGTATATCCCTATTTTTTATTTTAATTCTTTATTTTACACATTAATATGGATCCCAGGGCCTGAAGGAGAGTTTCCTCTCCAACCAGTTATTAAGTTTAGGGGGCAATAACTTTTTTTATGGTTACTTGTGTTATCTTTGTCTAAAATTTAAATTGAATAAAAATAGCAAATAGTTGACAGCACAACAGACACACAGATGCACGTCCTAATTCCACTGGACCCCATGGAAAATATACATACCAAAAAAGCAAATGAAGGACAGCATCCAGTCCAGGTGAAATGTACAAAAACAGTTCCTTTATTTGCCAAATGCGAATTTTCAACCACAAAAGGTCTTTTTCCTTTTGTGGTTGAAACGTCGCATTTGGCATTTTGGTAAAATTTAAATTGGTCTGGTGATCTGAAACATTTAAGTGTGACCAACATGCAAAAGAATAGGAAATCAGAAAGGGGCAAACACTTTTTCACACACACACACACACACACACACACACACACACACACACAGACACACACACACACACACACACAGACACACACAGACACACACACACACACACACACAGACACACACAGACACACACACACACACACACACACGCGTATTATGTTGAAATAGAGCGAGAGAATTTTTAAGCTCAAAAGTTCGGGTCACCATTGTTTTCGGTGGGTTTCAGGTTCTGGTTCAAGTTCGGATAAAGTTCTGGTACCTGAACTGAGCTTTGGAATAAACTTCAGGTGTAGGGTACGTGAACCCAAATCTCCACGGGTCCGCTCATCCGTATATAACATTTATTTATATTCCATAATATACAATAAATATCCATTCTCTTCAATCATCTGTTTAAGAGAAACAAAATGTAACAAATATTATCCCTCACATATTATTCTATCATTCCTCCTCCCTAGAACCAAAGCAAATCCCACCTGCACCCCCCTAACAGTCGGGGAGGATAAAAGGAAAAAAAAACACTCATCCCTTCACTAGCATTGCTCATTCCACCTGTCCATTCTTCCCAGATAGGCTCATATACAGTTGTGTGATTGTTATCAGGGGCGTAACTACAACAGATGTATTTAAATATTGTAAGCAGATAAAACATTTTTTGTACAAGAATCCCAAAGTCTATAAGGTATATCCCTATGCATCCAAAAAGATCTGCATATCATCAAATGTAGAAGACTGTACTCATATCAGGTGTGTCAAGCTCCCTGGCGAAGCTAGTGTGAAACGCGCGTTGGGGCTTTTGGTCCGCACAACACCTATCCTCGTTGTCTCATCACTTGAAGTGCGCACAGTCTTAACTTTGATATGTGGTTCCTTTTGGATGCATAGAGATATACCTTATGGGATTCTTGTACAAACATTTTTATCTACTTATTATATTTAAATACATTTGTGAGTAGTGGTCCTCCAAGGGTGCTCTGCATTGTTTATTATTTATTAATGTAGTCAATTATATATTGAAATAAAATATACGATTTATGAGACTTTAACCCCTTAGTGACAGAGCCAATTTGGTACTTAATGACCGAGCCAATTTTTACAATTCTGACCAGTGTCACTTTAAGAGGTTATAACTCTGGAACGCTTTATCAGATCCCACTGATTCTGAGATTGTTTTTTCGTGACATATTGTACTTCAAGTTAGTGGTAACATTTCTTTGATATTACTTGCGATTATTTATGAAAAAAATGGAAATATGGCGAACATTTTAAAAATTTTGCAATTTTCAAACTTTGTATTTTTATGCCCTTAAATCAGAGAGATATGTCACAAAAAATAGTTAATAAATAACATTTCCCACATGTCTACTTTACATTAGCACAATTTTGGAAACAATTTTTTTTTTTTGTTAGGGAGTTATAAGGGTTAAAAGTTGACCAGCAATTTCTCATTTTTACAACACCATTTTTTTTTAGGGACCACATCTCATTTGAAGTCATTTTGAGGGGTCTATATGATAGAAAATAACCAAGTGTGACACCATTCTAAAAACTGCACCCCTCAAGCTGCTCAAAACCACATTCAAGAAGTTTATTAACCCTTTACGTACTTCACAGGAACTGAAACAATGTGGAAGAAAAAAATGAACATTTAACTTTTTTTTGCAAACATTTTACTTCAGAACCATTTTTTTTAATTTTCACAAGTGTAAAAACAGAAATTTAACCACAAATTTTGTTATGCAATTTTTCCTGAGTACGCCGATACCCCATATGTGGAGGTAAACCACTGTTTGGGCGCACCGCAGAGCTTGGAAGTGAAGGAGCACCGTTTGACTGTTTCAATGCAGAATTGGCTGGAATTGAGATCAGACGCCATGTCGCGTTTCGGGAGCCCCTAATATGCCTAAACAGTGGAAACCCCCCACAAGTGATACCATTTTGGAAACTATACCCCTTAAGGAACTTATCTAGATGTGTGGTGAGCACTTTAAACCCCCAGGTGCTTCACAGAAGTTTATAACGTAGAGCCGTGAAAATAAAAAAATCGCATTTTTTCTACAAAAATGATCTTTTTGCCTCCAAATTTTTATTTTACCAAGGGTAACAGGAGAAAATGGACACCAGAAGTTGTTGTACAATTTGTCTTGAGTATGCCGACACCCCGTATGTGGGGGTAAACCACTGTTTGGGTGCATGGCTGAGCTCGGAAGCAAAGGAGCGCCATTTGACTTTTCAATGCAAAATTGACTGGAATTGAGATCGGACGCCATGTCGCGTTTGGAGAGCCCCTGATGTGCCTAAACAGTAGAAACCCCCCAAAAGTGACCCCATTTTGGAAACTAGACCCCCCATGGAACTTATGTAGATGTGTAGTGAGAACTTTGAATGCCCAAGTGCATCACAGAAGTTTATAATGCAGAGTCGTGAAAATAAAAAATATTTTTTTTTTAACAATAAAGATTTTTTAGCCCCCAAGTTTTTATTTTCACAAGGGTAACAAGAGAAATTGGACCCCAAAATTTGTTGTCCAATTTGTCCTGAGTATGCTGGTACCCCATATGTGGGGGTAAACCACTGCTTGGGCGCACGGCAGAGCTCGGAAGGGAAGGAGCACCATTTTGGAATGCAGACTTTGATAGAATTGTCTGCGGGCGTTATGTTGCGTTTGCAGACCCCTAATGTACCTAAACAGTAGAAACTCCCAACAAGTGACCCCATTTTGGAAAATAGACCCCCCAAGGAACTTATCTAGATATGTGGTGAGAACTTTGAATGCCCAAGTGCTTCACAGAAGTTTATAATGCATAGTAGTGAAAATAAAAAATATTTTTTTTTCCCACAAAAGATTTTTTTAGCCCCCAAATTTTTATTTTCACAAGGGTAACAAGAGAAATTGGACCCCAAAAGTTGTTGTCCAATTTGTCCTGAGTATGCTGGTACCCAATATGTGGGGGTAAACCACTGTTTGGGCGCACGGCAGAGCTCGGAAGAGAAGGAGCGCCATTTTGGAATTCAGACTTTGATAGAATTGTCTGTGGGTGTTATGTTGCGTTTGCAGAGCCCCTGATGTACCTAAACAGTAGAAACCCCCCACAAGTGACCAAATTTTGGAAACTAGACCCCCTAAGGAACTTATCTAGATATGTGGTGAGAACTTTGAATGCTCAAGTGCTTCACAGAAGTTTATAATGCAGAGTAGTGAAAATAAAAAAATATTTTTTTTCCCACAAAAAAGATTTTTAGCCCCCAAGTTTTTATTTTCACAAGGGTAACAGGAGAAATTGGACCCCAAAAGTTGTTTTCCAATTTATCCCGAGTACGCTGATGCCCCATATGTGGGGGTAAACCACTGTTTGGGCGCATGGCAGAGCTCAGAAGGGAGGGAGCACCATTTGACTTTTTTAGCGCAAAATTGGCTGTCGTGTTTGGAGACCCCCCTGATGTACCTAAACAGTGGAAACCCCCAAATTATAACTCCAACCCTAACGCCAACACACCCCTAACCCTAATCTTAACCCGATCCATAATCCTAATCACAACCCTAACGATAATCACAACCCTAACCCCAAAACAGCCCTAATCTCAACCCTAACCATAACCCTAATCAAAACCCTAAATCCAACACACCCCTAACCCTAATCCCAAACGTAACCCTAATCCCAACCCTAATCCAAACCCTAATCCCAACTCTAACCCTAACTTTAGCCCCAACCCTAACCCTAACTTTAGCCCCAACCCTAACCATAACTTTAGCCCCGTCGTCACAAAAAAAGTTCAATGTAACCTTTTTTTTGTACGTCGCGTCCGCCATTTCCGCGCATGCGTGGCCGTAACTCTGCCCCCTCCTCCCCAGGACATAGACTGGGCAGCGGATGCGTTGAAAAACTGCATCCGCTGCCCACGTTGTGCACAATTTTCACAACGTGCGTCGGTATGTCGGGCCGACGCATTGCGACCGCCCCGTACCGACGCAAGTGTGATAGAAGCCTAAGGCTACTTTCACACTAGTGTCATACTCCGCCCATCGCAGTGTGCCGGGCCGACGTACCGACGCTAGCGTTGTAAGCGCCACACAACGGGTGCAGCGGATGCTGTTTTTTCAACGCATCCGCTGCCCCATTGTGAGGGGAGGCGGGGGCAGAGTTCCGGCCGCGCATGCGCGGTCGGAAATGGCGGACACGTCGCACAAAAAAGTTACATGTAGCTTTTTTTGTGCCGACGGTCCGCCAAAGCACGACGCATCCGTCGCACGACGGATGCGACATGTGGCAATCCGTCGCAGTGCGTCGCTAATGCAAGCCAATGGAGAAAAAACGCATCCTGCAAGCACTTTTGCAGGATGCGTTTTTTCTCCGACGCATTGCGACGGAGGCCAAAAAACGCTAGTGTGAAAGTAGCCTAACCCTAACCCCAGCCCTAACCCTAACCCTAAATTTAGCCCCAATTCTAGCCCTAACCCTAACTCTAGCCCTAACCCTAACCCTAACTCTAACCCTAACCCTAACCCTAACCCTAACTCTAACCCTAACCCTAACTCTAACCCTAACCCTAACCCTAACTCTAACCCTAACCCTAACCCTAACCCTAACTCTAACCCTAACTCTAACCCTAACCCTAACTCTAACCCTAACCCTAACCCTAACCCTAATTTTAGCCCCAACTCGTCTTCTCCTGCCGGCCGGCAGATGGCAGCAGATGGCGGGCGCACTGCGCATGCGCCCGCCATAAGGAAAAAGCCGGCTGGCAGGAGAAGACAGAAGAGGACCCAGGGACACCGGGTGAGTATGTTAGGGTCCCCGAATCCCCCTATTTCTCTGTCCTCTGATGTGTGATCACATCAGAGGACAGAGAAATACAGATCGCTTTTTTTTTTTTTTTGCGGTCGCCGGTAAACTGTTAATTACCGGCGATCGCAAAACAGGGGTCGGTGCAAACCGACCCCGATCATGTTCTTTGGGGTCTCGGCTACCCCCGGCAGCCGAGACCCCAAAGAACATCCGGGTGCCGGGCGGCGGGCGCACTGCGCGTGCGCCCGCCATTTTTTCCCAGAAAAAAGATGGCGGCGCCCATGGGGACCCACGAGGAGCACCAGGGGAGGTAGGTAAGTATCGGGGGGCTATTGGGGGCCATCGGGGACCCTATTTCTCTGTCCTCCGATGTGCGATCACATCGGAGGACAGAGAAATTAAACGGCACATCGCGTTTTTTTTTTTTTGTTGCGACCGCCGGTAAACGGTTAATTACCGGCGATCGCAACTCGGGGGTCGGTAAAAAACCCCCGAATCATGTTCTCTGGGGTCTCGGCTACCCTCGGCAACCGAGACCCCAGAGAAAATCCGACTCTGGGGGGCGCTATTCACTTTTTCCACAGCGCCGTTAATTAACGGCGCTGTGGTTTAAGTACCCTTAGCGGCCGCCGTTAAAAGGCGTATCGGCGGTCGTTAAGGGGTTAAAACACCAGTTTTTTTGTTGGTACTCATCGTTGAGCTGTGCGCCTCTGTATTTGTCATTTATATGTGCTCAGTATTATGTTGGTATTAATTCAAATAGAAAATATGCCGATTGGTCAGAGACAAACCTGAATTATCAAGTTTCAATTGCAAAATATCACTTTTTATTCTTGCTACTTTTCCTTTCCAAAACAAATCCCTCATTAACCCCTTACCGACATCAGACTTACTATACCGTCTGCGGTGAGCCCGCATCAAAGCCGGGACATGTCAGCTGTTTTGAACAGCTGACATGTGCCCGCAATAGGCGCGGGCAGAATCGCGATCTGCCCGCGCCTATTAACTAGTTAAATGCCACTGTCAAACGCAGACAGCGGCATTTAAGTACCGCATCCGGCCGGGCGGCCTTAAATGATGATAAATAGATGAGACCTCTATGGTTACTGATCCTCGGTAGCTGTGAGCGCCACCCTGTGGTCGGCGCTCACAGCACACCTCCATTTCTGCTGCATAGCAGCGATCTGATGATTGCTGTTATGCAGCAGAGGCAATCGCGCTGTGCCTGCTTCTAGCCTCCTATGAAGGCTATAGAAGCATGGCAAAAGTTTAAAAAAAAGTAAAAAAAAATGTGAAAAAAATAAAAAAACATAAAACTTTAAATCACCCCTTTCGCCCCAATCAAAATAAATCAATAAAAAAAATCAAACCTACACATATTTGGCATCGCCGCGTTCAGAATCGCTTGGTCTATCAATAAAAAAAAGCATTAACCTGATCGATAAACAGCGTAACGAGAAAAAAAATCGAAAACGCCAGAATTACGTTTTTTTGGTCGCCGCGATATTGCATTAAAATGCAATAACAGGCGATCAAAAGAACGTATCTGCACCAAAATGCTATCATTAAAAACGCCAGCTCGGCACACAAAAAATAAGCCCTCAACCGACCCCAGATCACGAAAAATGGAGACGCTACGAGTATCGGAAAATGGCGCAATTTGTTGTTTTTTTTGCAAAGTTTGGAATTTTTTTTCACCACTTAGGTAAAAAATAACCTAGTCATATTAGGTGTCTATGAACTCGTACTGACCTGGAGAATCATAATGACAGGTCAGTTTTAGCATTTGGTGAACCTAGCAAAAAAGCCAAACAAAAAACAAGTGTGGGACTGCACTTTTTTTGCAATTTCACTGCACTTGGATTTTTTTTCCTGTTTTCTAGTACATGACATGGTAAAACCAATGAAGTTGTTCAAAAGTACAACTCGTCCCGCAAAAAATAAGCCCTCACATGGCCAAATTGACGGAAAAATAAAAAAGTTATGGCTCTGGGAAGGAGGGGAGCAAAAAACGAACACGGAAAAACGAAAAATCCCACGGTCATGAAGGGGTTAAAATGTCTATGACTTAATTCTCTGGTATTGTTATTGGCGACAGGATAGCCTGAAATATTCTTTATTGTTCAGCAGAAATAAAGAGTAATTCATCAGGTAGAAGTTTTCTTTCTTACATACTGTCAGTTGATAATCTAAGGGGTTTTTGAGGTGTAAGCAGCGAGATCTGCTCCCTTACAATTGATTATGGAAGATTCATTTATTTAAGGCAGGGTATTTGGGGCTGGGTGGATGTCTGGTCTAGGAGCTCTCTAAGGCCTCGCTCACACGAGCGTATAACATGGCCGAGTGCTATACAATGTTTTATCAGATAACACTCAGCCCAATGTAATACTATGGGACAGTGGAGATCTGCAATTTTTTTCTTATGACGGTTCGGCATGAAATAATGATTACAGCATTCCGCAAGTGGCTACAGAAATCGGATCGTACTCACCCAATCAAGTCTATGGGTGGGTGTAAAACATCAGACTGCACTCAGATGTCATCCGAGAGCTGTTTGATTTACACGGATATAGACAACGGAGAAGATGGAGAAATTAAATCTCCTTCTTCTCCGCATCTGTGAAGCCGGGGTCACACATGCGTGTTTTACGGACGTAAGAGCGCAGAAACTACGTCCGTAAAACTCGCATTACATATGGCACAATTATTCTCAATGGGGCTGCTCCTATCAGCCGTATATTACGGATCCGTAATATACGGCTTTCTACGGCCGTACAAAATCGCAGCATGCTGCGTTTGTCAGCGTATTGCGCAAAAAAATCGCCAATGAAAGTCTATGGGGGCGAGAAAAATATGGATTCCACACGGACCAGCAGTGTGACTTGCGAGAAATACACAGCGGTGTTAGTGAAAAGTCGGTAATTCAATTGCCGGCTTTTCATTTCTCCTGCCTAAACCCGACAGGATATGAGACATGGTTTACATACAGTAAACCATGTCACATCCCCCTTTTTTTTGCATATTCCACACTACTAATGTTAGTAGTGTGTATGTGCAAAATTTCAGCGCTGTAGCTGCTAAAATAAAGGGTTAAATGACGGGAAAAATTGGCGTGGGCTCCCGCGCAATTTTCTCCGCCAGAATGGTAAAGCCAGTGACTGATGGCAGATATTAATAGCCAGGAGAGGGTCCATGGTTATTGGCCCCCCCGTGGCTACAAACATCTGCCCCCAGCCACCCCAGAAAAGGCACATCTGGAAGATGCGCCTATTCTGGCACTTGGACACTCTCTTCCCACTCCCTGTAGCGGTGGGATATGGGGTAATGAAGGGTTAATGCCACCTTGCTATTGTAAGGTGACATTAAGCCAGATTAATAATGGAGAGGCGTCAATTATGTCACCTATCCATTATTAATCCAATTGTATGAAAGGGTTAAAAAACACACACACACATGATTTAAAAGCATTTTACTGAAATAAACACAGCGGTTGTTTTAATAATTTATTGCTCTCTCAATCCATTTGCAACACCCTCGCTTGGCAAAATAATAAACGCACAAGATACATACCCTCAGCTGAACCGTCACGTCCCACGATGTAATCCATCTGAAGGGGTTAAAATAATTTACAAGCAGGAGCCCTGCAAATGCAGCTGTGCTCCGTGCCTGTAATCCCCGGCGAATGAATGAAATGTAGGTCATTGACCTACATTTCCTACAGTCGCGGTGATGCGCCCCTGGTGGATGTCCTCATATGACCTGGAGCGTGGGAAAAAGTTCCCAGGCTGCAGTTCATGAGAACATCCAGCAGGGGCGCATCACCGCGACTCAATGTAAGTACAGATCACTCTGCTTTCCTTTCAGCACCCGGGGATTACAGGCACGAGCGAGTGGTTTATCGCAGCTCGTGCCTGTAATATTAGTTAACCCCTTCAGATGGATTACATCGTGGGACTTGATCGGACATCAGAAGGTATGTATCTTGTGCGTTTATTATTTTGCCAAGCGAGGGTGTTGCTGATGGATTGAGAGAGCAATAAATTATTAAAACAACCGCTGTGTTTATTTCATTAAAATACTTTTTAATCATGTGTGTGTGTGTTTTATTAACCATTTCGTACTATTGGATTAATAATGGATAGGTGTCATAATTGACGCCTCTCCATTATTAATCTGGCTTAATGTCACCTTACAATAGCAAGGTGGCATTAACCCTTCATTACCCCATATCCCACCGCTACAGGGAGTGGGAAGAGAGTGTCCAAGTGCCAGAATAGGCGCATCTTCCAGATGTGCCTTTTCTGGGGTGGCTGGGGGCAGATGTTTGTAGCCGGGGGGGGGGGCCAATAACCGTGGACCCTCTCCTGGCTATTAATATCTGCCCTCAGTCACTGGCTTTACCATTCTGGCGGAGAAAATTGCGCGGGAGCCCACGCCAATTTTTCCCGTCATTTAACCCTTTATTTTAGCAGCTACAGCGCTGAAATTTTTCACATACACACTACTAACATTAGTAGTGTGGAATATGCAAAAAAAATGGGGATATGAGATGGTTTACTGTATGTAAACCATGTCTCATATCCTGTCGGGTTTGTGCAGGAGAAATGAAAAGCCGGCAATTGAATTACCGGCTGTTCACAGATATCGCGCTGAATGAAATCTAAATACAGAATATATATATATGTGTGTCTCAATGACATATATATATATATATATATATATATACTGTATATATGTTTTAATGAACATTTGAGCACATAAATCCATTAGATGTCGGTTTTGCAAGCCTGCGCGAAAATCTCGCAGTACGGATGCCATACGGATTACATACGGAGGATGCCATGCGCAAAATACGCTGACACACCCTGCCTACGGATCAATATTTTGGGAACATTTCTCCGTATTACGGCCGTAGTATGGACGTATAATACGTGGCGTATTGTCTTACGCCAAGTGTGACCCCAGCCTGATATGATTTTCTCAGACAAGAGAATCGGATCACAGTAAACTGACACTCGGCTATAACTCTGGTCAGAACTTGAACTGAGTGTCATTAGCATAAATGATCCAATTCTCTCACAAGAGAATAAAAGCTCCTGTGACCCCAGCCTTACATGTGTAGTTGGGGAGCTAAGAGTGGGAGATGGTTTGAAGGGGTTATACGGAAAGTGGAGTGGGAGGAGGTATTAAAAGAGGAGTGATATTTTATTTTATTTATTACTTTGACATGGTGAAAATAATCTAATTTTAGGAGGTATTCCCATCTGCAAGATCCTATCCCAATATGTAGTAGGTGTAATAATAATATTAGCAAATATCGCCAATGAAATATGTAGTATAGTTCTTCTGCTTTACTATGTCGCTTTCCCCATGTGCAGGGCATTGTAGTAGCTCAGGTATCCATGGTTACGACCACAGCTAACTAACTGTCACTATATGAGTGGTCATAACTATGGATATCTAAGCTACTACAGTGTCCTACATGGAGAAAGCTTCATAGCGAATCAGAAGAACTATACTACACTTCTTATTGGAGGTATTTGCTAGTATTATTATTATTATTACACCTACTACTTGTTGGAATATGATCTTGGACATGGGAATACCCCTTAAATGTTAGAGGGGTTTGAGATGAAATGGAATGCTGTCTTTGATTGGATGAGAAGGCTGAAACTGTTGCTTTAAAAAGAACAACCCCTCAGAAGTAATAGTAGATATACAAATGAATTTATAGTGTGGAACTAAAATGAGCATTAACAATCATTTTCGGCAAGCCAAGAAGAAAGCAAAAGAATCAGAGGACTGATGTCAGGAGTTTCTGTCTGTGGAAAATACACAGTTGGAAAAAGCTCTGGATGTTCTTAAGGAGTCACTCTTGAAAGAGACCCAATCCCCATTCTTCTTTTGGAATGATTTATGAAGAGTGAGAAAGAAGAAGTAAAATGTTATCTACATTAATGATCAAACACAATAACAAGTTAACAGTGAAAGATATTATGTGTAGAAAGGTGAAAATAATGGATGATTCTATTCAAAATGCTCAGGCCTATGGAGAATGCTATAAGAAAGTTTAAGTCCAAAAGTAATTTTGATTTCGTACAATTAAAAACCTTATATACTATATACTATACTGTTTCAAAAACTTACAGAAGAGGACAGGATAGCCTTGGATACAGCCATAGATGTTAGTGAAATGGAGTTGGTTCTCAAAGGCAATGTGTCATCAAGATCAACCCTCCAAAACTGTCTATTACTGCATTGATACCATGTTATTCATGATCAGTTGCCTTATTCCAGAGAAATTCCACCTTTCTATTAGTAGATAAATAAGGCATTATGTGGTCTGGGCATGACAGAGGGCTTCCACTGAGACGGGCTCTGGAGCTTATTTTTCATGCTCAGCAATGCATCTGTCTGTCTTCTACCTTTCCATGGGCAGTGGCTATCAGTAAATGCTATGTCATGCTTTGAGCACTTAAAGAAATACTCCCTCAAAGTTTTAATCCTTTTTATATACTGCAGTCATCATATTATATAGCACTGTGTACATACAATTGCTTATTTTTTACTTTCTACCCAGCTAATTCTTCTCTTTTCTCTGCTTTACATAGAAACAGGATGTCTTTTTTTCCCTGCATAAATCATCCCCCGATTCAACTCCTGACCTAGCTGTCACCTCCCCATGCTAGGCACATTTGCATTCACTTATGGCTCATGCAGAGAAGAGACCTCCTGCTTCTATATAGAGCTTAGAAGGATTCAACTAGTCAGTAGTAATCACACGATATCATAGACCTAATAGAAAAGAGAAAAATTATCTGGGTAGAAAGGCAAAATGAGCAATTGTTATTACACAGTGAAATGTAATATAATGATAGCAATGTAATAAGTGGATGAAAATTTTGATGGGAGCAGTTCTTCTTTAGGCCTCATTTGCATATTGTTAAAAACGTGGATTTCTTTGGAATAAGGCAACAGATTGTGTAACTTTATCATTTAATGACTTACGTGCTCAGGTAGATGGTTTAGAATGATTGATCTTAGGACACTTTGCGTTTTTGTTGTGTATTTTTTGCACGTATTTGTTGCAGAAGATACACACTGTTTCATAGTACCAGCAAAGTGAATGAGATTTCTGAAGTCTCATACCCACGTTGCTTATTTTTTTCTTGCAGATTTGATGCAGATTCAAGTCTGCGGAATGTCACTGTTTGCAGTGCTTTTGTTTTGTAGTTCACCTATATGTAAGGAAAACAATAAAAATACATGACAAAAATCTGTAAAAAACTCGCCAAATACACGTGTATTTTATGCAGCGTTTTTCCTGCCAACACCAAGATTTTCAGTAGAATTTTCTGCTGCAAATCCTGATTGTGTGCACATAGCCTTAAGCAGGTTTTGTTCCTGCAGCTATAAAATATTATTAATAAAGCTCAGGAAGAGGTACATTACCTAATAAAATGTAGACCGCTATCATTACCGTTATTCCTACAGTGAGTGAAGATCCGTTATTACTAGAATCATGTAGGTGTACAGTCTATCCAATGCAGAGATACAATAACAGCCAAGGTGTTAGCTAATAGGGGGCAAAGATAGTGGGTAAATTAATACATAAGAAACCAACGAGATCGGTCTCCGGAATCTAGACTCGAATATACGTCTGCTTTATTTTCCATTATTGTCTTCCATCCAGATAATGAAGGTGCTGGAGGCATCTTGTCATTAGATGCGGCAATAGCATTTGGTTGCATGGAATGGGCTTATTTATGGGAAATATTGGGTAGATGTGACCCAGAATGTAGTAGGTGGATTAAGCTCCAGAGAGGGTGATGGTGGATGAGGCTATGTCTCTGCCTTTCCCCTTTCTGGGGCCACAGGACATGAATTTCCTAGTCCACGCTGCTTTTTGCGCTACCTATTGACCATATATACGGGGTTGTAAAGGAATAAGGGGGTTTCAGTTTGGGACTCAGGAGGAAACGTTAGCGATGTACGCAGGTGTCATGTTTTTTAGTTAATGTAAAGGAAGCTCTAGGGACAGTGATTATATCAATGAAAGGTTTTGGTGTTTTTTCTAGATTGATATTAATTGGGATAAGTCATATATTGTTATTGGACATTAATTTACAAGCTATAGGGAGTGATATATGCTGTAGAGTGCAACAGTTATAAATATTAGGTATTAAATATATGATATCACATAAGAAAGGGGATAATATAGAGGCGAATGTCATTCCGGGGTTCATCTGACTCGGCAGAATGGCAAAAATTTGTCGTGACTAGGACGCATCAATCTGAATAAAAAAATGTTTTTATATTTGTTAAAAAAAATCCTCTCTTTGCTACTTAGTAACTGATTGTAGGAAGACATGTATGTTAAAGCGACCTTCCAGCCTGAGACTAAAAAGTGACTACACTTTATAAATGTGCAGCCATCCTTCCTGGCACCCTCCTTTTGCCTCCCACTACCTCCATTGCTTGGATCTGCGTTCTGTTTATCCTGTTTATCCAAGATGGGCGCCACATTCTGAAGTCTAAACCGCTTCTTCCCTGTCTTTTTTGGGCTGTGAGATGGGACAGGAAAGGCAGGAGAGGTTTAGATTTGTCATTGCTTTCTCTATGCCTCTACGGCAGCCATCTTGGAAGCAGGAGGAAAGGAACGCCGATCTCAGCATAGGAGGTAGCGGGAAGCACCAGGTAGAGCGCCTATACAATGGAACCTTACACCCACTTATCTTACACCCCTTTAAGATTGTTCTAGGACAATATTAGAGTTGAGCTGCAATTGCTTTCTAAGGCAGGAGGCATAATATAGGACAATCACTGTGGTACCAGGATTATTCTGCACATAAATGACACTGAGTCTCCATTTTGTAAGAAAATAAATAACCCTTTGTGCTAAAGTGAATAGTAAATTATAGTCAGTTTTTCTGTTAACAACATAAAATAATATTTTTTACAAAAATGCATACTCCAATGCTGACCAATACTGAATTCTCTGCTAAGGTTATAAAATAACTAACACGTTATAAATGGACAGTAAATATTTTTTTCTAATTTCTTGTTTTATTTCTGGTCCCCTTTTAGGAGACAGTGGTGAGAGGCCATCCCTGCCCGGCAGCAGAGTCTCTGACAACATCAAGAGATTACATTTCCATCAGGTGGTTGGCCGGGGAAGTTTTGGAAAGGTAAGAACCTACCACATTAGGAGAGCAGATTGTATATTGTTTCCGTACAATGTAAGGTCATGAGTGAAGTACGGCATAACACTGTTAATAACATCTTAGAGCCTCAGATTCGAATGTTTCTATGAGAGGCAAATGCAGGGCAGTTTCCAAATGTATTGCTCCTTATATCAATGCAATAGTGTTTTCTGGTAGTCTACAGTGGGTAAAAGTGTTTTTCTGGAGCCTCTAGGAAGTTGAAGGCGCTACTGATGTTTTCCCCACAGGTGCCTGCACCTTGGAAACTTGCATGGTCAGTAAATTACAGCATGTATTTTTCAATACAGGAGCATGATCCTGTTAGCTGTGCAAGTGTGGGACAGACACCTGTATACACAACATCATGCACAAGTGAGAGCTGCTGTAGAAACTCTACATGCAAATATGTGACCAGGGCACCTTCATCCACATGCTAGTGGTGTCCCCTACATTGAATGTGGAAGAAGGTGCTCTGGTCAGATGATACCAAAGTTGAGCTTTTTTGACTAAGTGTAAAACACTATTTGTGGAGGAAAACATATACTGCATATCACCTTGAAAACACCATCCACACCGTCAAACATGGTGGTGATGGCATTATGCTGCGGAGATCTTTTTATATATCAGGTACAGGGAACCTGGCCAGAGTTAATCAGAAGATGGATGAAGCTAAATACAGTAGAATCCTGGAAGAAAACCTGTTAAAGGCCGCAAAAACATGAGACTGAGGCGAATGTTCACCTTCCAGCAGAATAACAACCCTAAACATACTGCCAGAGCTACAATGGGATGGTTTAGAATGGCCCAGTCACAGTCCAGACATAAATCCCATCAAGAAACTGTGGCAATACTTGATAGCTGCTGTTCCCACATGCTCTCCATCCAATATCACTGAGTTAGAGTGCGTTTGCAAAGACGAACGGCCAAAAGGTTCAGCTTCTAGATGATCAAAGCTGGTATAGATATAGTCCAAAAGATTTGCAGAAGTAATTGCATAGAAAGGTGATCCTACAAAGTATTAGGGGGGCTGAATACAAATGCACATCATAATTTTCAGAATCGTATTTTTAAACGTTAAGAAAACCATATATCATTACCTTTACATGTCACAAATACTTGCAGCTTTGTGAAAAACTTTTAAAAAAATGTTGAAAAGTTCACAGGGTATGAACATTTTTTCAAGGCACTGTACTTATTGTACATCTGCATGTACATAGGTATGTGCCAATATACTGTATGTGTGTGTGCTGAGAATGACATTTATTAAAAATATTGTCCAGGATTAAAAAATAATAATAACTAAAAATAACTATAACAGCAGGGATTAGATTAAAATATATCACCAAGGTTTATATATAACCCCTGACTATCCAGTGATCGTTGCTTACCTTGCGGCAGTGGTGAAGTCTCAAACATTTCCCTGATTGCTGAACAATGACTGATCTCTATGGTATTGTCCAATTAATAGAAGCATACAAAGTGTCCGTATATTTATAAATAAAGTGCATGTGCTGTAAACATAATAAGCCACACAGTTGAATTAGACACAAAGAGTAGTGTTATGGTTCTCAATGGCAAGAGAACATAGCCCAGCATACATAGGAACTAGCTCTTGGAAGGATGGAAACTTAAACTGACCATGAACTAAACCTGCCGCACAACTAACAGTAGCCGGGTAGCGTAGCCTGCGTTTTATCCCTAGACGCCCAGCGCCGGCCGGAGGACTAACTAATCCTGGCAGAGGAAAATATAGTCCTGGCTCACCTCTAGAGAAATTTCCCCAAAAGGCAGACAGAGGCCCCCACATATATTGGCGGTGATTTAAGATGAAAATGACAAACGTAGTATGAAAATAGGTTTAGCAAAATCGAGGTCCGCTTACTAGATAGCAGGAAGACAGAAAGGGTACTTTCATGGTCAGCTGAAAACCCTATCAATACACCATCCTGAAATTACTTTAAGACTCTAGTATTAACTCATAACATCAGAGTGGCAATTTCAGATCACAAGAGCTTTCCAGACACAGAAACGAAACTGCAGCTGTGAACTGGAACAAAATGCAAAAAACAAACAAGGACAAAAGTCCGACTTAGCTGGAAGTTGTCTGGTAGCAGGAACATGCACAGAAAGGCTTCTGATTACAATGTTGACCGGCATGGAAGTGACAGAGGAGCAAGGTTAAATAGCGACTCCCACATCCTGATGGGAACAGGTGAACAGAGGGGATGATGCACACAAGTTCAATTCCACCAGTGGCCACCGGGGGAGCCCAAAATCCAATTTCACAACAGTACCCCCCCCTCAAGGAGGGGGCACCGAACCCTCACCAGAACCACCAGGGCGATCAGGATGAGCCCTATGAAAGGCACGGACCAGATCGGAGGCATGAACATCAGAGGCAGTCACCCAAGAATTATCCTCCTGACCGTATCCCTTCCATTTGACCAGATACTGGAGTTTCCGTCTGGAAACACGGGAGTCCAAGATTTTTTCCACAACGTACTCCAACTCGCCCTCAACCAACACCGGAGCAGGAGGCTCAACGGAAGGCACAACCGGTACCTCATACCTGCGCAACAATGACCGATGAAAAACATTATGAATAGAAAAAGATGCAGGGAGGTCCAAACGGAAGGACACAGGGTTAAGAATCTCCAATATCTTGTACGGGCCGATGAACCGAGGCTTAAACTTAGGAGAAGAAACCCTCATAGGGACAAAACGAGAAGACAACCACACCAAGTCCCCGACACAAAGCCGAGGACCAACCCGACGCCGGCGGTTGGCAAAAAGCTGAGTCTTCTCCTGGGACAACTTCAAATTGTCCACCACCTGCCCCCAAATCTGATGCAACCTCTCCACCACAGCATCCACTCCAGGACAATCCGAAGATTCCACCTGACCGGAGGAAAATCGAGGATGAAACCCCGAATTACAGAAAAAAGGAGACACCAAGGTGGCAGAGCTGGCCCGATTATTGAGGGCAAACTCCGCTAAAGGCAAAAAAGCAACCCAATCATCCTGATCTGCAGACACAAAACACCTCAAATATGTCTCCAAAGTCTGATTCGTCCGCTCGGTCTGGCCATTAGTCTGAGGATGGAAAGCAGACGAGAAAGACAAATCTATGCCCATCCTAGCACAGAATGCCCGCCAAAATCTAGACACGAATTGGGTTCCTCTGTCAGAAACGATATTCTCCGGAATACCATGCAAACGAACCACATTTTGAAAAAACAGAGGAACCAACTCGGAAGAAGAAGGCAACTTAGGCAGGGGAACCAAATGGACCATCTTAGAGAAACGGTCACACACCACCCAGATGACAGACATCTTCTGAGAAACAGGAAGATCCGAAATAAAATCCATCGAGATGTGCGTCCAAGGCCTCTTCGGGATAGGCAAGGGCAACAACAATCCACTAGCCCGAGAACAACAAGGCTTGGCCCGAGCACAAACGTCACAAGACTGCACAAAGCCCCGTACATCTCGTGACAGGGAAGGCCACCAGAAGGACCTTGCCACCAAATCCCTGGTACCAAAGATTCCAGGATGACCTGCCAACGCAGAAGAATGAACCTCAGAAATGACTTTACTGGTCCAATCATCAGGAACAAACAGTCTACCAGGTGGGCAACGATCAGGTCTATCCGCCTGAAAATCCTGCAAGGCCCGCCGCAGGTCTGGAGAAACGGCAGACAATATCACTCCATCCTTAAGGATACCTGTAGGTTCAGAATTACCAGGGGAGTCAGGCTCAAAACTCCTAGAAAGGGCATCCGCCTTAACATTCTTAGAACCCGGTAGGTATGACACCACAAAATTAAACCGAGAGAAAAACAACGACCAGCGCGCCTGTCTAGGATTCAGGCGTCTGGCGGACTCAAGATAAATTAAATTTTTGTGGTCGGTCAATACCACCACCTGATGTCTAGCCCCCTCAAGCCAATGACGCCACTCCTCAAAAGCCCACTTCATGGCCAAAAGCTCCCGATTCCCAATATCATAATTCCGCTCGGCGGGCGAAAATTTACGAGAAAAAAAAGCACAAGGTTTCATCACGGAGCAGTCGGAACTTCTTTGCGACAAAACCGCCCCAGCTCCGATTTCAGAAGCGTCGACCTCAACCTGAAAAGGAAGAGCAACATCAGGCTGACGCAACACAGGGGCGGAAGAAAAGCGGCGCTTAAGCTCCCGAAAGGCCTCCACAGCAGCAGGGGACCAATCAGCAACATCAGCACCCTTCTTAGTCAAATCAGTCAATGGTTTAACAACATCAGAAAAACCAGCAATAAATCGACGATAAAAGTTAGCAAAGCCCAAAAATTTCTGAAGACTCTTAAGAGAAGAGGGTTGCGTCCAATCACAAATAGCCCGAACCTTGACAGGATCCATCTCGATGGAAGAGGGGGAAAAAATGTATCCCAAGAAGGAAATCTTTTGAACCCCAAAAACGCACTTAGAACCCTTCACACACAAGGAATTCGACCGCAAAACCTGAAAAACCCTCCTGACCTGCTGGACATGAGAGTCCCAGTCATCCGAAAAAATCAGAATATCATCCAGATACACGATCATAAATTTATCCAAATAATCACGGAAAATGTCATGCATAAAGGACTGAAAGACTGAAGGGGCATTTGAAAGGCCAAAAGGCATCACCAAATACTCAAAGTGGCCCTCGGGCGTATTAAATGCGGTTTTCCACTCATCCCCCTGCTTAATTCGCACCAAATTATACGCCCCACGGAGATCTATCTTAGAGAACCACTTGGCCCCCTTTATGCGAGCAAACAAATCAGTCAGCAGTGGCAACGGATATTGATATTTAACCGTGATTTTATTCAAAAGCCGATAATCAATACACGGCCTCAAAGAGCCATCTTTCTTAGACACAAAGAAAAAACCGGCTCCTAAGGGAGATGACGAAGGACGAATATGTCCCTTTTCCAAGGACTCCTTTATATATTCTCGCATAGCAGCATGTTCAGGCACAGACAGATTAAATAAATGACCCTTAGGGTATTTACTACCCGGAATCAAATCTATGGCACAATCGCACTCCCGGTGCGGAGGTAATGAACCAAGCTTAGGTTCTTCAAAAACGTCACGATAGTCAGACAAGAATTCAGGAATCTCAGAGGGAATAGATGACGAAATGGAAACCAAAGGTACGTCCCCATGCATCCCCTTACATCCCCAGCTTAACACAGACATAGCGTTCCAGTCGAGGACTGGGTTATGAGATTGCAGCCATGGCAATCCAAGCACCAACACATCATGTAGATTATACAGCACAAGAAAGCGAATAATCTCCTGATGATCCGGATTAATTCGCATAGTTACTTGTGTCCAGTATTGTGGTTTATTACTAGCCAATGGGGTGGAGTCAATCCCCTTCAGAGGTATAGGAGTTTCAAGAGGCTCTAAATCATACCCACAGCGTTTGGCAAAGGACCAATCCATAAGACTCAAAGCGGCGCCAGAGTCGACATAGGCATCCGCGGTAATAGATGATAAAGAACAAATCAGGGTCACAGATAGAATAAACTTAGACTGAAAAGTGGCAATTGAAACTGACTTATCAAGCTTCTTAGTACGCTTAGAGCATGCTGATATAACATGAGTTGAATCACCACAATAAAAGCACAACCCATTTTTTCGTCTAAAATTCTGCCGTTCGCTTCTGGACAGAATTCTATCACATTGCATATTCTCTGGCGTCTTCTCAGTAGACACCGCTAAATGGTGCACAGGTTTGCGCTCCCGCAGACGTCCATCGATCTGGATAGCCATTGTCATGGACTCATTCAGACCCGCAGGCACAGGGAACCCCACCATAACATCCTTAACGGCATCAGAGAGACCCTCTCTGAAATTCGCCGCCAGGGCGCACTCATTCCACTGAGTAAGCACAGACCATTTACGGAATTTTTGGCAGTATATTTCAACTTCATCTTGCCCCTGAGATAGGGACATCAAGGCTTTTTCCGCCTGAAGCTCTAAATGAGGTTCCTCATAAAGCAACCCCAATGTCAGAAAAAACTCATCCACATTGAGCAACGCAGGATCCCCTGGAGCCAATGCAAAAGCCCAATCTTGAGGGTCGCCCCGGAGCAAGGAAATCACAATCCTGACCTGCTGAGCAGGATCTCCAGCAGAGCGAGATTTCAGGGACAAAAACAACTTGCAATTATTTTTGAAATTTTGAAAGCAAGATCTATTCCCCGAGAAAAATTCAGGCCAAGGAATTCTAGGTTCAGATATAGGAACATGAACAACAAAATCTTGTAAATTTTGAACTTTCGTGGTGAGATTATTCAAACTTGCAGCTAAACTCTGAATATCCATTTTAAACAGGTGAACACAGAGCCATTCCAGGATTAGAAGGAGAGAGAGAGAGGAAGGCTGCAATATAGGCAGACTTGCAAGTGATTCAATTGAAAGCACACTCAGAACTGAAGGAAAAAAAAAAAAAAAAAAAATTTTTCAGCAGACTTCTTTTCTCTCTCCTTTCTCTGCCAATTAATTTAACCCTTTAAGGCCGGTCAAACTGTTATGGTTCTCAATGGCAAGAGAACATAGCCCAGCATACATAGGAACTAGCTCTTGGAAGGATGGAAACTTAAACTGACCATGAACTAAACCTGCCGCACAACTAACAGTAGCCGGGTAGCGTAGCCTGCGTTTTATCCCTAGACGCCCAGCGCCGGCCGGAGGACTAACTAATCCTGGCAGAGGAAAATATAGTCCTGGCTCACCTCTAGAGAAATTTCCCCGAAAGGCAGACAGAGGCCCCCCACATATATTGGCGGTGATTTAAGATGAAAATGACAAACGTAGTATGAAAATAGGTTTAGCAAAATCGAGGTCCGCTTACTAGATAGCAGGAAGACAGAAAGGGTACTTTCATGGTCAGCTGAAAACCCTATCAATACACCGTCCTGAAATTACTTTAAGACTCTAGTATTAACTCATAACATCAGAGTGGCAATTTCAGATCACAAGAGCTTTCCAGACACAGAAACGAAACTGCAGCTGTGAACTGGAACAAAATGCAAAAAACAAACAAGGACAAAAGTCCGACTTAGCTGGAAGTTGTCTGGTAGCAGGAACATGCACAGAAAGGCTTCTGATTACAATGTTGACCGGCATGGAAGTGACAGAGGAGCAAGGTTAAATAGCGACTCCCACATCCTGATGGGAACAGGTGAACAGAGGGGATGATGCACACAAGTTCAATTCCACCAGTGGCCACCGGGGGAGCCCAAAATCCAATTTCACAACAGAGTAGCCCTGTATATAACAGGGACCAAGGATAATAAGACAGAGTGTCACATATTCCGGGCCATAAGTCCTGCTAATGGAACCAGGTATAGGCAATACATAAAAAAGTCAAGTACAGCAAAGCATATTTACCACAGAGTGTAGGAATCTAGGTGCCCACAACACCCGACGCGCGTTTCACTCCGAAAGCTTCGTCCACCTTGGTCCTTGGTTATGTTTACAGCACATGTACATTATTTATAAATATATGGACATTTTGTATGTATAGGCACTTGACATTCCTCTGGGAATAGGCAACTGATACTTGTGTTATATTTACATATTGCTTTGCTATATCCAGGTGTTCTTACATCTATTCCTGTCCCTGTTTCTATGTATCCCCTCTTGTGCTTTATTTATTGGTATATATTTATATGACCATTATTGTATATTTTATATTGTTTAAATAAAAAAATATATTTTTAGCGCATTTAGGATTGGTTATTCTTTCTTAGTGTTTGTATACATCCTTTTACAGAGAGCTCCCCCTTGTGGTGTTTGCCAACAGACATTACCTTTCATGGCTACACAGGAATCTATACACTATTTCAAATGGTAATAGAGAAATACACAAATAGAAAAAATGAATAGTAATGATAAGTTCCACAATTGGATGTAAAATTGTTCCTATCCCGAAATAATCTTATACATATGCTGAACAGGTCGGATACACCACATCTCCTGGGCAGGGAAGGAAGCATAAGAGAGTAGATAGATAGATATATAGATAGATAGATAGATAGATATATAGATGCGACACCCGCTAGGGCTGTGGTGTACTTCGAACTGGGTCGGACAATTCTTTAAAGGGGGGTCACAGCAGCAGTGACCCGGTCCATTGCCCTGGGTGCGCAATCAAAGTGATGAGGGAATGTTTGGAAGGCATTTCACATTACCCCACCTGTGGTGTTTGGCTATTGATGGCCGAAGCTGCTTAAGGGGACCGCTGGGGCCGGTGGTGTTGCAGCTGAGATGGCTCGGCTCCCCACAGGTGGAGCGGGGCCCCAGGGCTACCAGAGCAGTATTTGAGGGATGGTGGACGTTGTGGTGCAGGAATGAGGGGGTAGGAAATGACTGGAGCACGCAAGGACTGAGGTTTCTGCAGGTGCAGTCCGGAGCACTGGTGAAAGGTGATAATGGAGGTCCGGGCAGCCTGGAAGCATTTCAGGATGCACCTAGCCAGGTGGATTTGGAGGCCTTCCCTCTGCGCTGCTCCCTAGGTCTTTGATGCCTTAAGCTCTCCATAAGTCCCTATTACTGTCTGTCCATGAAATAGACCATTCCCTGCATGGCAGGCAGCTTGAGCCTGTTCCAGGTGTCACTCCGTCGTGGTGACTCTGGGCTGTAGTATGCTGCTTTGCCTCAGGGTGTCAGCTGGGGCCAGGAGACTTGAAATCTCTTGCCCTCTGGTTTTAGTTGCTGGGCCTGCAGTTCCCACACAACCACGGACTCCAGTGTCTGATCTTTGGTGCTCAGTCCCAGAGTGAGCTCAGTCGCAGCTCCAATCCTTCAGGTTCTCCTCACTTGCCTCCTCTTCTTTCCTCTCAGACTCACACACTAAGACTAACTGACTAACAATGCCCCCAGGCCAGAACCTATAGGGGAGCTCCCCTGAAACTGGGTTTAGAGCTCCCCCTTCTGGTCTGGAGTCAGGAAAGGTGTTGCATGCTGTGTTACCTGTTAAGGGGATCCCTCCTTGCTTCCAGGCATGACATCACCCCTTGTGAGGGAGGCAATGCCTTTGTTGCAACCGGACTCCTGGACATTATAGCAGGGGATCACAGCTGTTTCTTTTTGTGAGGTAAAACATTTACCTGACTGTTTTTAAACAATATTTTGCATAAAAGAATCAGCTGTGATCCCCTGCTGTCCTGTGTGTATACTCTCTTTTGCTTCCCCCGCCCAAGAGCTGTGATATGATCAGACCATGTTCCTGTACGGTCAGACACAGCCATTGCACAGTACACAGCAGAGGCACATTTATAACATTATCTCAGCACAAGAACACATTTTTTAAACACATCCAATTGTGGAGTTTATTTTTAGTTCATGATCTGTTGACTAAATATATTTTGTTCATGCCACAACCCCTTGTGGCAAATTATGAAAAAAGGAGGTCAGCCTCTCTAATGTGGAACTGTACATAAACAAATAGGTATTAGAAAAACAATAATTTTTTTTTGGTTTGTCAATAGAAACTTATTTTAAATAGCACAACTTAAGCAGAATCGGGACTGCTTCCATTCAGCATAACGGCTGCGAAATAATCTACTTGCCTCAGAGGACAGTGCTCATCACACTCTCACGTTTACAGCTTTATCAGCCTACATGGACACAGAATGCAATTAGTTATACAAAACTATTTAAAGTAAACCTGTCGTGTGAAAAATGCTATTAACCTGCAGATATGGCATTATTCTGCAGCTTTAAACCCATTTGCAGTGAAAGCACGGCAGTCAGGAGGAAATAAACCTTATTCCTCTCAGGAGCTTCCAGCTTTCAGTCATAGAGGTGCGGCTTTAGCCATCTCTCAGTACACAGTTCACAAGGGCTATAAGTCCTGGCGCTGACTGACAGCCGCTCAGCCAGTGCATCAGTGCAGAGTCGCTGTCAGTCACATTAGTAAAAGTAGATATATATATACAGGATATTTGATGTATCTCATAACCCCTTTAATTATGCTTAGGAAGTGGCCTGCTCCACCAAACCCTCATATTGGCTCAGTTACAAAGCTGCCCACAAGCCACAACCAGGATAATAACTGGGTTACAATAATAAGTGTTAATCAGGCAGTAAAGATAGGTAAATGGCTCTGTGGAGGGTGCTGCTGGTGGTACCCAGGTAAAAAATGCATTCAGCATAGGAAATGCAACACTTTTAGACCTGCACCGTGGACTTTGATACCACCAACATCTAAGTACAGTTGTGCATCCCCACACAGGCTCTTCATAATGATTCTCATTTCAGCTTTTCATGGCTGACAGAAATAATGCCGACCAGCTCTGGAGTTGGAGATATTCCTGATTCAATCATTCATGGCTGCTATGGAAATAATCCTTTATCTTCCTACCTTTAATGGGTAATTCTAGTTACTAGTCACTCTATATGACTGCAGACTTGTAAATTCACACAGAGAGCAATGTGCGTGCTGTCACCATTCTCTGATGCCAGTGCCGGTGCTAGGAACGGCGGGAACATAAATGAAGATATGCAAGATATACAAGTGAATTGTGCGAGGCTGAATAAATGACCACCCACTTCCAACATTGGAGAATCCTCTCTAGTCTGTAGTCACATACAGTGATGGTTGACTTGTACCACAAGGCTGGACAACCCCTATAGTGAAGGTCACCAACTAATGACCATTGTTTTCTAGGTGGTGCTGGCGGAAGATAGATACACCCGCCAGCAATTTGCTGTTAAAGTCATCACAAAGAGGAACCTGCTAGCTGAAGGAGAGGAGCGCGCGATGGTGGAGCGGCGTGTGTTACAACTTGCATCTGGCAGCCCCTTCCTTCTTCATGGCACATTCGCCTTTCAGACCAAGGTAAAATTGTGACCGGTTCATAATATTGGATAAATCATAAAGTGCACTCATCTATATGCACAGAACATATCCACATTTACATATGGTGTTGTTAACATTTCAGCATTGAAAACATGTTAACGTCATGCTCCTTGTATGTGTAGCTGTCACCTACTGTGGGAACACTGGACAAACCCTGGGAACCAGGCAATGTGCCTACAAATATGATGCTGATGGGTAACTTTTGGGGTTTCTCGATTGAAGTCCATGGAAAATCTTGGAGTGGTCCAACTGGCTCCCAAAATCTGAAGTCATTTGTCCACCCCTATGGATGTCATTCTTAATGAGCACTTCACAATGGTGAGAAATGCAGAAGTCAACATAACAATGAAAAGTGATCACATCCTTCATATGTAAATACATTTTCTTTATGTGTATACTTAGAAAAACCAATAAACACATAGTAAAAAAGAATAAAGTATCATTATTGCTATTATTATGTAAGTATATCTTCATGAGATAGGGGAATAGAGATTGATCACAAAACCTATGGGATCTAAGGAAAATCCAAATTTAATTCTCATCAAAATGTCTATCACTATACAGACAAAATAACTGATTATTGAGTGTTAGTAAATGTATGGAGGCTACAAGGATTTTATCATTGAAACTGATTTCTACGTCTTGTCTGACAGGAGCTTGTTCTTCTTGGGATGGAGTATGTCACCTGTGGCGAATTCCACCATCTCCTGATGAGGACGGGGCCTCTTAACATCCCAAGTGCACGGTACAGTAGTCTTAGTCTAAGCAATACAGATTGATTAGATTGATTAGATTGTGCGAGCACTAAGGTTCGGGTAAATTCTTATCTTCCATTCACAGGGCTGTTATTAGGAACACACTTAGGAAAAAATGGCTCTTTTTCCACTACACCACAACTGTCCACAGGTTGTGTATGGTATTGCAGCTCATCCCCATTCACTTAGTGATGTGATGGTAGGTCATTAATATCTGATTGGTGGGCGCGAAACACCCGGCACCGCGTCAATCAGCTGTTCACGGTGTCGGTGGTGGCTGAAACTGACCAGTTAGGGAACTGCGGAGCACAGCTTCATATACTGTATAGTGGCCATGGCTGTGTACATCTGCCCCCTCTTCAGATCAGTAGGTGGTAGATGTGCAGTACCCGACTGCGGACACTATACAGTAGAGGGACCTGCGCTGTGCAGCTCCATCACTGATCATTTCCGGCCACAAACAGCTGATCCATGGGGTGCTGGGTGTCAGACCCCCACCGCTCAGACATATTCTAAGTATAGGCCATCAATGTTAAAGTAGTGGACAACCTCTTTGATTATTAGTATATAATCACACACAAATCTGTTTCACAGCTTACTATTATTAACACATGGAGCTCTGGAGTGGATATATGGGATGTCTTTTACTTATACTATGATCGGTAATTACACTACTCAGGTAATGAATACGTCCCATATACCAGGAAGTTCTCCATAAGTAAGACCCAAAAATAAATTAGATAAATCTAATTAGACAGAAACAGTTATTTTTTTTGTAGGAGAAGATAAAAAGTGATCGGTGGATATGTTACACTTTTAAGAGCAATTTTTTCCTTATTATTGGGATTGGCCATTAATATCTGTGTTACTAATATTCAGTTGAGCAGGTCCAGGTGAACTATAATTAGTACAATATGTGCGAATTCCCTACTGGATCATAGCAAAAAAATAAATAAAACTAAAATAATAATAATAAATATATACATATAATAAATATAAGTATTAAACACTGAAAAGTTTTGCCTGTCTAATGTATTTAGCAGTATATATTTCTGACTTTCTCATTCACTAATTAGTCTCTTCTCTTTTCTTTCTGCCAGATTCTACGCCGCCGAACTTGTGTGCGGAATTCAATACCTGCATTCTAAGGGCATCATCCACCGGTAACTAGAAATACATCTAATCCTCCAACACCAGTGGGCTTATAACTCTACACAGCATTACTGATAATTATAGAATGGACCCCGATAACAATCCATTTGTCTTCTTCTTCACAGAGATCTCAAGCCTTCCAACATCTTGGTGGCTGCGACGGGCCATGTAAAGATTGCCGACTTCGGACTGGCTCTTGAAAACATCTATGGAGACCGGACAGCCACCGAATACGCTGGGACACCGGGCTTCATTGCTCCCGAGATGCTGGCTGCGGAGGAGTACAATGCTGGAGTAGACTGGTACGCATTTGGCATCATTTTGAACATCATGATTACCAGCAGGTCCAAATACCATCGAGGACTATTCAATGCTTCCAGCGAAGAGGCGAAAAACATCATTAAAAAGGTCAGTATATGATATAAGTGATTACTTTTATGCTGTAATGTTAGCTGTAAATTACTATTATATCCAGCTCTGTTGATGGAAGATAAATGTCCCAATCTCAAGGTAGATCAAGGGTTTACGAGTTCAATATATTTTAGGGATGTAGCAATGGTATGCATTACCTATCATATGTCATATTGTAGATTTCAGAATATAAACACTAATATATAAATGAAAAAAAAGTTTATTTTTTTATTTCAATTTTAACTTGTTATATAAATGTAATTTTTTTTCTTCTTTTGCAGCTCCTCCGGGAAGATCCTGCCAGGCGTCTTGGAGTCAATGGTAACATCAGAGCCCATAGGTTTTTCCAGCGTATTGACTGGGATGCGGTGGAATCCCTTAGAATGTGTCCGCCACATGTTCCTGTGCCAGTAAGTATTAGAGGAGATGTTTTATACAGACTCATAGTCATAGATAGAGTTGAGCGACTTTCATTTTTTTAAGATCGAGTCGGGTTTTGTGAAACCCGATTTTGTCCAGAGTCGAGTCGAGTGCAGTCGGCCGATTATCGCTAAAATTCGGGGATCGACCGAAACACGAAACCCAATGCAAGTCAATGGGGAAGCATAGTCGGCAGTGAGTGGAGGCCAGGAAAACACCTACAGTGCCCATTTTAATGCCAAAAACATCCATTCTTGTTTCTGAAGCTTGTCAATCTTAATTAACTTTATAATAATAGTTGGGCATAGGGAATTGGGGGTCATTTGGCAAAAGTTGTGGGGGGAGTAGGGCTGGCTCAAGTTTTTCGTGGGCCCAGGAAATGCGGACTACGTCACGGCGGTGTTGCAGGGAAAGGTAAGTATTTCAACGTTGCAAGTGCTGTGATCCTGAGCAAGCAGGGGGGGCCCACTCGTTCGCATTGGCACTGGCACAGGGCCCCTCAAAGTACGGCGGTGTGTTTGCATGGCGGGGGCGCCTCCCACCAGCAGCGACACTTTTGCGTACTCTGAGGGGCCCTGTGCCAGTGACATCGCCAACGAGTATGCCCCCCCACCTGATGAAGGAACCTGCACTTTCATCTGCACCTTCCTCTCTGTCCCTGTGTAAGGTGGTATAACATGCGGGAAGGGGAACCTTACTTTCAGCAGGGTCAGATTCTGGCTGTGTGTAGAGTATAAGGGGAATGTAGTGGTCTAGGTCAATGTACCAGCAGACTCATCTAGCAGTGGCTGGGCAATGGGCAGGATGAGGAGGAAACAGATATAGGGCCAAAGAATAAAGTAGGCTACATGCAGTTCAAAATTGGTAACAGGACTAAACAGGCGGCATTGCTTTGTTCAGTGGAGTAGCAAACCCAAGAGCAGCAGACACTGTTTCAAGGGCCTAACCACACTAGTAGGCCAAATGCAGTTTAATATCTGATAGTATAGGGCGAAAGCCAGAATGTGGAAGCTCAGCTTTGTTCAGTTGAGGACAACACCAGGCAGGGGCAGACATTCACCTTTAGTAGGCCGGAACAGCCAATTGCATTTTTAAAAATGGTAATTTGGAACTGAAGGTTGAAGCTCAGCTTTATTCAGTTGAGGACAACACCAGGCAGGGGCAGACAGACACCTTTAGTAGGCCGGAACAGCCAATTGCATTTTTAAAAATGGTAATTTGGAACAGAAGGTTGAAGCACAGCTTTGTTCAGTTGAGGACAACACCAGGCAGGGGCAGACAGACACCTTTAGTAGGCCGGAACAGCCAATTTTTTTTAAAAAACAGCAGTTAGTAAGAGGCAGAAGGTAGAAGCTCAGCTTTATTCAGTTGAGGACAACACCAGGCAGGGGCAGACCCCTTTAGTAGGCCGGAACAGCCAATTGCATTTTTAAAAATGGTAATTTGGAACTGAAGGTTGAAGCTCAGCTTTATTCAGTTGAGGACAACACCAGGCAGGGGCAGACAGACACCTTTAGTAGGCCGGAACAGCCAATTTTTTTTAAAAAACAGCAGTTAATAAGAGGCAGAAGGTAGAAGCACAGCTTTGTTCAGTTGAGGACAACACCAGGCAGGGGCAGACAGACACCTTTAGTAGGCCGGAACAGCCAATTGCATTTTTAAAAATGGTAATTTGGAACAGAAGGTTGAAGCACAGCTTTGTTCAGTTGAGGACAACACCAGGCAGGGGCAGACAGACACCTTTAGTAGGCCGGAACAGCCAATTTTTTTTAAAAAACAGCAGTTAGTAAGAGGCAGAAGGTAGAAGCTCAGCTTTATTCAGTTGAGGACAACACCAGGCAGGGGCAGACCCCTTTAGTAGGCCGGAACAGCCAATTGCATTTTTAAAAATGGTAATTTGGAACTGAAGGTTGAAGCTCAGCTTTATTCAGTTGAGGACAACACCAGGCAGGGGCAGACAGACACCTTTAGTAGGCCGGAACAGCCAATTTTTTTTAAAAAACAGCAGTTAATAAGAGGCAGAAGGTAGAAGCTCAGCTTTATTCAGTTGAGGACAACACCAGGCAGGGGCAGACAGACACCTTTAGTAGGCCGGAACAGCCAATTGCATTTTTAAAAATGGTAATTTGGAACAGAAGGTAGAAGCTCAGCTTTGTTCAGTTGAGGACAACACCAGGCAGGGGCAGACAGACACCTTTAGTAGGCCGGAACAGCCAATTGCATTTTTAAAAATGGTAATTTGGAACAGAAGGTTGAAGCACAGCTTTGTTCAGTTGAGGACAACACCAGGCAGGGGCAGACAGACACCTCTAGTAGGCCGGAACAGCCAATTTTTTTAAAAAACAGCAGTTAATAAGAGGCAGAAGGTAGAAGCTCAGCTTTATTCAGTTGAGGACAACACCAGGCAGGGGCAGACAGACACCTTTAGTAGGCCGGAACAGCCAATTGCATTTTTAAAAATGGTAATTTGGAACAGAAGGTTGAAGCACAGCTTTGTTCAGTTGAGGACAACACCAGGCAGGGGCAGACAGACACCTTTAGTAGGCCGGAACAGCCAATTTTTTTAAAAAACAGCAGTTAATAAGAGGCAGAAGGTAGAAGCTCGGCTTTATTCAGTTGAGGACAACACCAGGCAGGGGCAGACAGACACCTTTAGTAGGCCGGAACAGCCAATTGCATTTTTAAAAATGGTAATTTGGAACAGAAGGTAGAAGCTCAGCTTTATTCAGTTGAGGACAACACCAGGCAGGGGCAGACAGACACCTTTAGTAGGCCGGAACAGCCAATTGCATTTTTAAAAATGGTAATTTGGAACAGAAGGTTGAAGCACAGCTTTGTTCAGTTGAGGACAACACCAGGCAGGGGCAGACAGACACCTTTAGTAGGCCGGAACAGCCAATTGCATTTTTAAAAATGGTAATTTGGAACAGAAGGTTGAAGCACAGCTTTGTTCAGTTGAGGACAACACCAGGCAGGGGCAGACAGACACCTTTAGTAGGCCGGAACAGCCATTTTTTTTAAAAAACAGCAGTTAATAAGAGGCAGAAGGTAGAAGCTCAGCTTTATTCAGTTGAGGACAACACCAGGCAGGGGCAGACAGACACCTTTAGTAGGCCGGAACAGCCAATGGCATTTTTAAAAAAGGTAATTTGGAACAGAAGGTTGAAGCACAGCTTTATTCAGTTGCAGCTTCTTGGCAATAATATAAAGAAGACGAGACAGGACAACACTCGTTGGATGCCATATCTGTGTTTTCACTGGAAAAAAACCTTTCAGTTAACTACTTGCAGGAGAAAGTTTTTGTAGCTGGTGGACAATTTTTTTTAAAAAAAGCAGTTAATAAGAGGCAGAAGGTAGAAGCTCAGCTTTATTCAGTTGCAGCTTCTTGGCAATAATATAAAGAAGACGCGACAGGACAACACTCGGTGGATGCCATATCTGTGTTTTCAATGGAAAAAAACCTTTCAGTTAACTACTTGCAGGAGAAAGTTTTTGTAGCTGGTGGACAATTTTTTTAAAAAAAAGCAGTTAATAAGAGGCAGAAGGTAGAAGCTCAGCTTTATTCAGTTGCAGCTTCTTGGCAATAATATAAAGAAGACGCGACAGGACAACACTCGGTGGATGCCATATCTGTGTTTTCAATGGAAAAAAACCTTTCAGTTAACTACTTGCAGGAGAAAGTTTTTGTAGCTGGTGGACAATTTTTTTTTAAAAAAGCAGTTAATAAGAGGCAGAAGGTAGAAGCTCAGCTTTATTCAGTTGCAGCTTCTTGGCAATAATATAAAGAAGACGCGACAGGACAACACTCGGTGGATGCCATATCTGTGTTTTCAATGGAAAAAAACCTTTCAGTTAACTACTTGCAGGAGAAAGTTTTTGTAGCTGGTGGACAATTTTTTTTAAAAAAAGCAGTTAATAAGAGGCAGAAGGTAGAAGCTCAGCTTTATTCAGTTGCAGCTTCTTGGCAATAATATAAAGAAGACGCGACAGGACAACACTCGGTGGATGCCATATCTGTGTTTTCAATGGAAAAAAACCTTTCAGTTAACTACTTGCAGGAGAAAGTTTTTGTAGCTGGTGGACAATTTTTGTACTGTACCAGTTTTTTGTTGTATGTGTTTTTGTTTTTAATGTTAAAATGTCTGCATTTGATATCTCTCCAGTATTTTCTTTTTTATAAGCAAAATACTGCAGTTTTACATCGGTTACATGGATACACGGGCAGCTTGGTGGTCAGTGGAGGAGTATTTAAAGTAGGGACCGCAGACAGGCTATCAAAGGCCTAAAATAACAAACAATAGGCTCATGGCAGTTTTACATCGGTTACATGGATACACAGGCAGCTTGGTGGTCAGTGGAGGAGTATTTAAAGTAGGGACCGCAGACAGGCTATCAAAGGCCTAAAATAACAAACAATAGGCTCATGGCAGTTTTACATCGTTACATGGATACACAGGCAGCTTGGTGGTCAGTGGAGGAGTATTTAAAGTAGGGACCGCAGACAGGCTATCAAAGGCCTAAAATAACAAACAATAGGCTCATGGCAGTTTTACATCGGTTACATGGATACACAGGCAGCTTGGTGGTCAGTGGAGGAGTATTTAAAGTAGGGACCGCAGACAGGCTATCAAAGGCCTAAAATAACAAACAATAGGCTTATGGCAGTTTTACATCGGTTACATGGATACATGGGCAGGCAGCTTGGTGGTCAGTGGAGGAGTATTTAAAGTAGGGACCGCAGACAGGCTATCAAAGGCCTAAAATAACAAACAATAGGCTCATGGCAGTTTTACATCGGTTACATGGATACACAGGCAGCTTGGTGGTCAGTGGAGGAGTATTTAAAGTAGGGACCGCAGACAGGCTATCAAAGGCCTAAAATAACAAACAATAGGCTCATGGCTGTTTTACATCGGTTACATGGATACACGGGCAGGCAGCTTGGTGGTCAGTGGAGGAGTATTTAAAGTAGGGACCGCAGACAGGCTATCAAAGGCCTAAAATAACAAACAATAGGCTTATGGCAGTTTTACATCGGTTACATGGATACACGGGCAGGCAGCTTGGTGGTCAGTGGAGGAGTATTTAAAGTAGGGACCGCAGACAGGCTATCAAAGGCCTAAAATAACAAACAATAGGCTTATGGCAGTTTTACATCGGTTACATGGATACACGGGCAGGCAGCTTGGTGGTCAGTGGAGGAGTATTTAAAGTAGGGACCGCAGACAGGCTATCAAAGGCCTAAAATAACAAACAATAGGCTCATGGCAGTTTTACATCGGTTACATGGATACACAGGCAGCTTGGTGGTCAGTGGAGGAGTATTTAAAGTAGGGACCGCAGACAGGCTATCAAAGGCCTAAAATAACAAACAATAGGCTCATGGCTGTTTTACATCGGTTACATGGATACACGGGCAGGCAGCTTGGTGGTCAGTGGAGGAGTATTTAAAGTAGGGACCGCAGACAGGCTATCAAAGGCCTAAAATAACAAACAATAGGCTTATGGCAGTTTTACATCGGTTACATGGATACACGGGCAGGCAGCTTGGTGGTCAGTGGAGGAGTATTTAAAGTAGGGACCGCAGACAGGCTATCAAAGGCCTAAAATAACAAACAATAGGCTCATGGCTGTTTTACATCGGTTACATGGATACACGGGCAGGCAGCTTGGTGGTCAGTGGAGGAGTATTTAAAGTAGGGACCGCAGACAGGCTATCAAAGGCCTAAAATAACAAACAATAGGCTCATGGCTGTTTTACATCGGTTACATGGATACACGGGCAGGCAGCTTGGTGGTCAGTGGAGGAGTATTTAAAGTAGGGACCGCAGACAGGCTATCAAAGGCCTAAAATAACAAACAATAGGCTCATGGCTGTTTTACATCGGTTACATGGATACACGGGCAGGCAGCTTGGTGGTCAGTGGAGGAGTATTTAAAGTAGGGACCGCAGACAGGCTATCAAAGGCCTAAAATAACAAACAATAGGCTCATGGCTGTTTTACATCGGTTACATGGATACACGGGCAGGCAGCTTGGTGGTCAGTGGAGGAGTATTTAAAGTAGGGACCGCAGACAGGCTATCAAAGGCCTAAAATAACAAACAATAGGCTCATGGCTGTTTTACATCGGTTACATGGATACACAGGCAGCTTGGTGGTCAGTGGAGGAGTATTTAAAGTAGGGACCGCAGACAGGCTATCAAAGGCCTAAAATAACAAACAATAGGCTCATGGCTGTTTTACATCGGTTACATGGATACACGGGCAGGCAGCTTGGTGGTCATTGGAGGAGTATTTAAAGTAGGGACCGCAGACAGGCTATCAAAGGCCTAAAATAACAAACAATAGGCTCATGGCTGTTTTACATCGGTTACATGGATACACAGGCAGCTTGGTGGTCAGTGGAGGAGTATTTAAAGTAGGGACCGCAGACAGGCTATCAAAGGCCTAAAATAACAAACAATAGGCTCATGGCTGTTTTACATCGGTTACATGGATACACGGGCAGGCAGCTTGGTGGTCAGTGGAGGAGTATTGCAAGGAGTGTCTGTCCCAGTACTCCCAAAATATAAATAGATGTTAATGTCTCGCAAAACAACCAAAAAAAAAAAAAAAAAAAAGGTGGCATACTTAGGTACAGGGGTGGGCTCATCTGCTGAGTTTCTGACATAGTAATTTGGCAGTAACTATTTAATGGTGCCAATATAGGACACAGACACAGACTACTTTAAGTTGCATCATAGATGTCTACAAATTTGTATTGTCGGTGCCAGACATTGAATGATGTCAGCGAATAGACTAAAGATTGGTGGAGCTGTGCGACATAATTTTGCACGTGGTAGAGCACAGTTTGAGCTGGGGGAGGGGGGAACTCTCTTGAGGCCGGCGGGACCGCCCCAGGGCCCCTCATGTTACAACGGTGTGTCTGACGTTGGGTGCGCACCACCACCGCCAGAGACACTACATTGTACTATGAGGGACCCAGTAGCAATGCCGTCAACCAAAAGCGAGCACACCCACCTCTTCAGACAAACAGCAGTCTCACGGGTGCTTGCGCCAAGTCGCGATACCACGGCCCCGTGTGGGGAGTTTGGCCATTTAGGGAGGTGTAAACATGTCGTATGCTGTACAATCAGCTGCAGCAAACTAGACATTAGAAAAGTAATTCACAAGCAAGAGCTTTTCATAGGAAAGCTAGGTGTCGGCCGGGCAAGGTGGGGCAAAAGATTTCGAAATCCAGTTGTGGTTCATTTTAATGAATGTTAGATCGTCAACATTTTGGGTAGCCAGACGAGTCCTTTTTTCGGTTAATATTGAACCTGCAGCACTGAATACTCTTTCTGATAGGACACTTGCTGCCGGGCAAGCAAGCTCCTGCAATGCATATTCTGCCAATTCTGGCCAGCTGTCTAATTTTGATGCCCAGTAATCAAATGGGAATGACGGTTGAGGGAGAACATCGATAAGGGATGAAAAATAGTTAGTAACCATACTGGACAAATGTTGTCTCCTGTCACTTTCAATTGATGCAGCAGTACCTGTCCTGTCTGCGGTCATAGCAAAATCACTCCACAACCTGGTCAGAAAACCCCTCTGTCCAACGCCACTTCTGATGTGTGCACCCCTAACACTCCTAGTCTGTTGCCCCCTTGAGCTCGTGTGAGAACGATCACGTGCGCTGTGTGCTGGGAATGCCTGAAGCAAACGGTCAACAAGAGTTGATTGTTTGGTTGCTAATATTAGTTCCAAGTTCTCATGTGGCATAATATTTTGCAATTTGCCTTTATAGCGTGGATCAAGGAGGCAGGCCAACCAGTAATCGTCATCGTTCATCATTTTCGTTATGCGTGTGTCCCTTTTTAGGATACGTAAGGCATAATCCGCCATGTGGGCCAAAGTTCCAGTTGTCAAATCTCCGGTTGTGATTGGGTGAGGGGCAGTTGCAGGCAAATCTATGTCACTTGTGTCCCTCAAAAAACCAGAACCCGGCCTTGACACGCAACCAATTTCCAGTGCCCCCGGGAAAGGTTCCGCATTAAAAATATACTCATCCCCATCATCCTCCTTGTCCTCCACCTCCTCTTCGCCCGCTACCTCGTCCTGTACACTGCCCTGACCAGACAATGGCTGACTGTCATCAAGGCTTTCCTCTTCCTCTGGTGCAGACGCCTGCTCCTTTATGTGCGTCAAACTTTGCATCAGCAGACGCATTAGGGGGATGCTCATGCTTATTACGGCGTTGTCTGCACTAACCAGCCGTGTGCATTCCTCAAAACACTGAAGGACTTGACACATGTCTTGTATCTTCGACCACTGCACACCTGACAACTCCATGTCTGCCATCCTACTGCCTGCCCGTGTATGTGTATCCTCCCACAAAAACATAACAGCCCGCCTCTGTTGGCACAGTCTCTGAAGCATGTGCAGTGTTGAGTTCCACCTTGTTGCAACGTCTATGATTAGGCGATGCTGGGGAAGGTTCAAAGACCGCTGATAGGTCTGCATACGGCTGGCGTGTACAGGCGAACGTCGGATATGTGAGCAAAGTCCACGCACTTTGAGGAGCAGGTCGGAGAACCCAGGATAAGTTTTCAATAAGCACTGCACCACCAGGTTTAAGGTGTGAGCCAGGCAAGGAATGTGTTTCAGTTGGGAAAGGGAGATGGCAGCCATGAAATTCCTTCCGTTATCACTAACTACCTTGCCTGCCTCAAGATCTACTGTGCCCAGCCACGACTGCGTTTCTTGTTGCAAGAACTCGGACAGAACTTCCGCGGTGTGTCTGTTGTCGCCCAAACACTTCATAGCCAATACAGCCTGCTGACGCTTGCCAGTAGCTGGCCCATAATGGGACAACTGGTGTGCAACAGTGTCATCTGCCGATGGAGTGGTTGGCCGACTGCGGTCTGTGGAAGAGCTGTAGCTTCTGCAGGAGGAGGAGGAGGAGGAGGAGGAGGGGGTGCGAACGCCTACAGCCAACTGTTTCCTAGACCGTGGGCTAGGCACAACTGTCCCGAAATTGATGTCCCCTGTGGACCCTGCATCCACCACATTCACCCAGTGTGCCGTGATGGACACATAACGTCCCTGGCCATGCCTACTGGTCCATGCATCTGTAGTCAGGTGCACCTTTGTACTCACAGATTGCCTGAGTGCATGGACGATGCGCTGTTTAACATGCTGGTGCAGGGCTGGGATGGCTTTTCTGGAAAAAAAGTGTCGACTGGGTAGCTCGTATCGTGGTTCAGCGTACTCCATCAGGGCTTTGAAAGCTTCGCTTTCAACTAACCGGTAGGGCATCATCTCTAACGAGATTAGTCTAGCTATGTGGGCATTAAAACCCTGTGTACGCGGATGCGAGGATAAGTACTTCCTTTTTCTAACCAGAGTCTCATGTAGTGTGAGCTGAACTGGAGAGATGGAGATCGTGGAACTTGCGGGTGTGCCGGTGGACATGGCAGACTGAGAGACGGTTGGAGACGGTATTGTTTCCGCCGGTGCCCTAGATGCAATATTTCCGCCTACAAAACTGGTGATTCCCTGACCCTGACTGCTTTTGGCTGGCAAAGAAACCTGCACAGATACTGCCGGTGGTGCGGAAAATGGTGGCCTTACAGTGACGGAAGGGATGTTGCGTTGATGACTAGCTTCATTGGCCGAGGGTGCTACAACCTTAAGGGACGTTTGGTAGTTAGTCCAGGCTTGAAAATGCATGGTGGTTAAGTGTCTATGCATGCAACTAGTATTGAGACTTTTCAGATTCTGACCTCTGCTTAAGCTAGTAGAACATTTTTGACAGATGACTTTGCGCTGATCAATTGGATGTTGTTTAAAAAAATGCAAGACTGCACTCTTCCTTGCATCGGATCCCTTTTCAGGGATTGCAGACTGAGCTTTAACCGGATGGCAATGCTGTGCTCCAACAGGTTTTGGCTTTGACACGCGTTTTGGGCCAGATAGGGGCCCGGCAGATGGAACCTGTTGCGATGTTGATGCCTGCTGCGGCCCCTCCTCCACCTCCGCTTCTGAACTACTGCTGCCTGCACCCTGTTCCCCCAATGGCTGCCAATCGGGGTCAACAACCGGGTCATCTATTACCTCCTCTTCGAGCTCGTGTGCAACTTCGTCTGTGTCACTGTGTCGGTCTGTGGTATAGCGTTCGTGGCGGGGCAACATAGTCTCATCAGGGTCTGATTGTGGATCTGTACCCTGAGAGGGCAATGTGGTGGTCTGAGTCAAAGGAGCAGCATAGTACTCTGGCTGTGGCTGTGCATCAGTGCACTCCATGTCAGAATCTACTTGTAATGGGCATGGCCTGTTAAGTGTTTCACTTTCTAAGCCAGGGACGGTATGTGTAAAGAGCTCCATGGAGTGACCCGTTGTGTCGCCTGCTGCATCCTTCTCTCTTGTTGTAGTTTTTGCTGAGGAGGACAAGGAAGCGACTTGTCCCTGACCGTGAACATCCACAAGCGACGCGCTGCTTTTACATTTACCAGTTTCAGAAGAGGAGGCAAAAGAGCTAGAGGCTGAGTCTGCAATGTAAGCCAAAACTTGCTGTTGCTGCTCCGGCTTTAAAAGCGTTTTTCCTACTCCCAGAAAAGAGAGCGTTCGAGGCCTTGTGTAGCCAGACGACGAAACTGGCTCCACAGCTCCAGACTTAGGTGGAATATTTTTATCCCCACGACCACCTGATGCTCCACTACCACTACCATCATTACCAGCTGACAATGAACGCCCACGGCCACGACCTCTTGCACCAGACTTCCTCATTGTTTTAAAAAATTAACCAAAGTAACTTTATTTGTTGCTGTCAAACAACTTACACGGTGAGCTATAACTTCAGTATGATTTCTATATCCCTTAACAGGTTGGTGAGACCACAAGGAAAATCAGGCACAATGTTACACACTCTGTTTTCTGTGGCACAAAATCACAGAGATGACACACACGCAGGACTGTCCCTCAAGCACTAATGTCAATATTATTCTCCCACCTAATTTTTTTTTTTTTTTTCTCAGGGAGACTTTAGAAACCAAATAAGATAAAATGTTTTTTTCAGGGACAATTTAGAAACCAAATACTAATAAAAAAAAAAAAAAAAAAAATAGCCTTTCTATGGCCCACAATTAGAGAGAGAGAGGTGGCACACCCAGGAGTCAAGACTGGCACACAAGCTGAAAGGGCAATATTACTTTCCCACTGTTTTTTTATGTATTTTTTTTTTCAGGGAGACTTTAGAAACCAAATAATATTAAAAAAAGCAAAAAAATAAATAGGCTTTTTATGGCCCACAATTAGAGAGAGAGAGGTGGCACACCCAGGAGTCAAGACTGGCACACAAGCTGAAAGGGCAATATTACTCTCCCACTGTTTTTTTATGTACTTTTTTTTTTTTCAGGGAGACTTTAGAAACCAAATAATATTAAAAAAAGCAAAAAAATAAATAGCCTTTCTATGGCCCACAATTAGAGAGAGAGAGGTGGCACACACAGGAGTCAAGACTGGCACACAAGCTGAAAGGGCAATATCACTCTCCCACTGTTTTTTTATGTACTTTTTTTTTTTTTTCAGGGAGACTTTAGAAACCAAATAATATTAAAAAAAGCAAAAAAATAAATAGGCTTTCTATGGCCCACAATTAGAGAGAGAGAGGTGGCACACCCAGGAGTCAAGACTGGCACACAAGCTGAAAGGGCAATATTACTCTCCCACTGTTTTTTTATGTATTTTTTTTTTTTCAGGGAGACTTTAGAAACCAAATAATATTAAAAAAAGCAAAAAAATAAATAGGCTTTCTATGGCCCACAATTAGAGAGAGAGAGAGGTGGCACACCCAGGAGTCAAGACTGGCACACAAGCTGAAAGGGCAATATTACTCTCCCACTGTTTTTTTATGTAGTTTTTTTTTTTTTCAGGGAGACTCTAGAAACCAAATAATATTAAAAAAAGCAAAAAAATAAATAGGCTTTCTATGGCCCACAATTAGAGAGAGAGAGGTGGCACACCCAGGAGTCAAGACTGGCACACAAGCTGAAAGGGCAATATTACTCTCCCACTGTTTTTTTATGTATTTTTTTTTTTTTTCAGGGAGACTTTAGAAACCAAATAATATTAAAAAAAGCAAAAAAAATAAATAGGCTTTCTATGGCCCACAATTAGAGAGAGAGAGGTGGCACACCCAGGAGTCAAGACTGGCACACAAGCTGAAAGGGCAATATTACTCTCCCACTGTTTTTTTATGTATTTTTTTTTTTCAGGGAGACTTTAGAAACCAAATAATATTTAAAAAAGCAAAAAAATAAATAGGCTTTCTATGGCCCACAATTAGAGAGAGAGAGGTGGCACACCCAGGAGTCAAGACTGGCACACAAGCTGAAAGGGCAATATTACTCTCCCACTGTTTTTTTATGTATTTTTTTTTTTTCAGGGAGACTTTAGAAACCAAATAATATTAAAAAAAGCAAAAAAATAAATAGGCTTTCTATGGCCCACAATTAGAGAGAGAGAGAGAGGTGGCACACCCAGGAGTCAAGACTGGCACACAAGCTGAAAGGGCAATATTACTCTCCCACTGTTTTTTTTATGTATTTTTTTTTTTTCAGGGAGACTTTAGAAACCAAATAATATTAAACAAAGCAAAAAAATAAATAGGCTTTCTATGGCCCACAATTAGAGAGAGAGAGGTGGCACACCCAGGAGTCAAGACTGGCACACAAGCTGAAAGGGCAATATTACTCTCCCACTGTTTTTTTATGTATTTTTTTTTTTTCAGGGAGACTTTAGAAACCAAATAATATTTAAAAAAGCAAAAAAATAAATAGGCTTTCTATGGCCCACAATTAGAGAGAGGTGGCACACCCAGGAGTCAAGACTGGCACACAAGCTGAAAGGGCAATATTACTCTCCCACTGTTTTTTTATGTTTTTTTTTTTTTTCAGGGAGACTTTAGAAACCAAATAATATTTAAAAAAGCAAAAAAATAAATAGGCTTTCTATGGCCCACAATTAGAGAGAGAGAGGTGGCACACCCAGGAGTCAAGACTGGCACACAAGCTGAAAGGGCAATATTACTCTCCCACTGTTTTTTTATGTATTTTTTTTTTTCAGGGAGACTTTAGAAACCAAATAATATTAAAAAAAGCAAAAAAATAAATAGGCTTTCTATGGCCCACAATTAGAGAGAGAGAGGTGGCACACCCAGGAGTCAAGACTGGCACACAAGCTGAAAGGGCAATATTACTCTCCCACTGTTTTTGTATGTATTTTTTTTTTCAGGGAGACTTTAGAAACCAAATAATATTAAAAAAAGCAAAAAAATAAATAGGCTTTCTATGGCCCACAATTAGAGAGAGAGAGGTGGCACACCCAGGAGTCAAGACTGGCACACAAGCTGAAAGGGCAATATTACTCTCCCACTGTTTTTTTATGTATTTTTTTTTTTTTTAGGGAGACTTTAGAAACCAAATAATATTTAAAAAAGCAAAAAAATAAATAGGCTTTCTATGGCCCACAATTAGAGAGAGAGAGGTGGCACACCCAGGAGTCAAGACTGGCACACAAGCTGAAAGGGCAATATTACTCTCCCACTGTTTTTTTATGTATTTTTTTTTTCAGGGAGACTTTAGAAACCAAATAATATTAAAAAAAGCAAAAAAATAAATAGGCTTTCTATGGCCCACAATTAGAGAGAGAGAGGTGGCACACCCAGGAGTCAAGACTGGCACACAAGCTGAAAGGGCAATATTACTCTCCCACTGTTTTTGTATGTATTTTTTTTTTTTCAGGGAGACTTTAGAAACCAAATAATATTAAAAAAGCAAAAAAATAAATAGGCTTTCTATGGCCCACAATTAGAGAGAGAGAGGTGGCACACCCAGGAGTCAAGACTGGCACACAAGCTGAAAGGGCAATATTACTCTCCCACTGTTTTTTTATGTATTTTTTTTTTTCAGGGAGACTTTAGAAACCAAATAATATTAAAAAAAGCAAAAAAATAAATAGGCTTTCTATGGCCCACAATTAGAGAGAGAGAGGTGGCACACCCAGGAGTCAAGACTGGCACACAAGCTGAAAGGGCAATATTACTCTCCCACTGTTTTTGTATGTATTTTTTTTTTCAGGGAGACTTTAGAAACCAAATAATATTAAAAAAAGCAAAAAAATAAATAGGCTTTCTATGGCCCACAATTAGAGAGAGAGAGGTGGCACACCCAGGAGTCAAGACTGGCACACAAGCTGAAAGGGCAATATTACTCTCCCACTGTTTTTGTATGTATTTTTTTTTTCAGGGAGACTTTAGAAACCAAATAATATTTAAAAAAGCAAAAAAATAAATAGGCTTTCTATGGCCCACAATTAGAGAGAGAGAGGTGGCACACCCAGGAGTCAAGACTGGCACACAAGCTGAAAGGGCAATATTACTCTCCCACTGTTTTTTTATGTTTTTTTTTTTCACGGAGACTTTAGAAACCCAATAATATTAAAAAAAACAAAAAAATAAATAGGCTTTGTATGGCCCACTGAATGAGAGATGGCACACACAGGAGTGGCACACAAGCCCTGACTGAGGCCAATATTTTTCTCCCACTGATTGATGTAGTGTTTTTGTGTTGAGGTAGATTTTAGAACACAAATCAAGGAAAAAAATAAATAGGCTTTCTATGGCCCACTCAGTGAGAGATGGCACACACAGGGATGGCACTGTAGCAGAAATGCCAATCTTAATCTTCCACAAAAAAAACCCAAAAAAAACAGGGACTGTCCTACAATTACTATCTCCCTGCAGTAATGTAAGCCAGGTATGGCAGGCAGCAATAGGAGTGGACTGATGCACAAATTAATTAAAAAGTGTGGACAAACAAAAAAGATAGCTGTGCAGAAAGGAAGGAACAAGAGGATATGTGCTTTGAAAAAAGCAGTTGGTTTGCACAGTGGCGTACACACAGCAATACAGCTATCACGGAACCTTCTAGGGCAGCCCAATGAGCTACAGCGCTGAGGGAAAAAAAAAAAATGTAGCTTCCAGTGTCCCTGCACACCGAAGGTGGTGTTGGACAGTGGAAATCGCTACAGCACAAGCGGTTTGGTGGTTAGTGGACCCTGCCTAACGCTATCCCTGCTTCTGACGAAGCGGCAGCAACCTCTCCCTAAGCTCAGATCAGCAGCAGTAAGATGGCGGTCGGCGGGAACGCCCCTTTATAGCCCCTGTGACGCCGCAGACAGCAAGCCAATCACTGCAATGCCCTTCTCTAAGATGGTGGGGACCAGGACCTATGTCATCACGCTGCCCACACTCTGCGTTCACCTTCATTGGCTGAGAAATGGCGCTTTTCGCGTAATTGAAACGCGACTTTGGCGCGAAAGTCGCGTACCGCATGGCCGACAAGCACAGGGGTCGGATCGGGTTTCATGAGACGCCGACTTAGCCAAAAGTCGGCGACTTTTGAAAATGAACGACCCGTTTCGCTCAACCCTAGTCATAGATTGATAGTTTCACATAGATTTAATCTCTTTTTCCAAATTTGTAATGTTACTAATAAGAATGAAGGGGGCTGGTCTTAGGCTCACTACTATACTGGAATGAGGCTTAAACCACTAATATTTTGTTTATGAAGGTAATGAATCTGAGGTCAAATTTGTCGGTGGAGAGATGAGAAGTCTCCATACATGTTAAATGATCGGGAGAAAGTGACTAAATCTGCCGATCATTGGTTGGCTTACAGTATGTAGAGGGCCTTCCTGAACTTTACTATATACTATTCTCATGTAATCACCTTGTGCTTTCTTTTTCTCTTATAGCCAAGTAACATCCAGCGCGGCTCCAGACCATTCGATCTCCAAATTCTGGAAGCAGCAGAGGCTAACAACGCAGCCCTCTCAGCAGACCACCAGGTCTTATTCACGGGGTTTTCATTTACCAACATCAGCTGGAAAACCCCAAACCATCCACCAGCTCTTTAATACCACCAGAGCAAGCTGTCTTCCTAAGCCCTAAGAAGAACATCCGGACGCTGCTGATCCCTACTGGTGAGAGGAAGCTGGTGACAGGGGAGGATGTGCGGTATACTGGTGAGAGAAGTCTGGTGACAGGGGAGGATGTGCGGTATACTGGTGAGAGGAGGCTGGTGATGGGAGGCTGCTGCTGTTTACTGGTGAGAGGAGGCTGGTGACAGGGGAGGATGTGCTGTATACTGGTGAGAGGAGGCTGATGATGGGAGGCTGGTAAGGAGAGGAGATGAGAGTCTGGTAAGGAGAGGAGATGAGAGTTTGGTAAGGAGAGGAAATGAGAGGCTGGAGAGGAGATGAGATGAGTCTGGTTAGGAGAGGAGATGAGAGGCTGAAGAGATGAGATGAGTCTGGTAAGGAGAGGAGATGAGAGGCTGGAGAGGAGAGGAGAAGAGAGGCTGGAAAGGAGAGGCTGAAGAGGAGAGGAGAGGCTGGAGAGGAGAGGAGATGAGAGGCTGGAGAGGAGAGGAGATGAGAGGCTGGAGAGGGGAGGAGATGAGAGGCTGGAGAGGAGAGGAGATGAGAGGCTGGGGAGGAGAGGAGATGAGAGGCTGGAGAGGAGATCAGATGAGAGGGTGGAGAGGAGATGAGAGGCTGGAGAGGAGAGGAGATGAGAGGAGATGAGAGGCTGGAGAGGAGATGAGAGGAGAGGCTGGAGAGGAGATGAGAGGCTGGAGAGGCTGGAGAGGAGAGGGAGGAGAGGAGAGGCTGGAAAGGAGAAGAGAGGAGATGACAGGCTGGAGAGGAGATGAGAGGCTGGAGAGGAGAGGAGATGAGAGGCTGGAGAGGAGAGGAGATGAGAGGCTGGAGAGAAGATGAGAGGCTGGAGAAGAGATGAGAGGCTGGATAGGAGAGGAGATGAGAGGCTGGGGAGGAGAGGAGATGAGAGGCTGGAGAGGAGAGGAGATGAGAGGCTGGAGAGGAGATGAGAGGCTGGAGATGAGAGGGAGGAGAGGAGATGAGAGGAGATGAGAGGCTGGAGAGGAAAGGAGATGAGAGGCTTGGGAGGAGAGGAGATGAGAGGCTGGAGAGGAGAGGAGAGGCTGGAGAGGAGAGGAGAGGATGGAGAGGAGAGGAGATGAGAGGCTGGAGAGGAGAGGAGATGAGAGGCTGGAGAGGAGATGAGAGGCTGGAAAGGAGAGGCTGGAGAGGAGAGGAAATGAGAGGCTGGAGAGGAGTTGAGAGGCTGGAGAGGAGAGGAGATGAGAGGCTGGAGAGGAGAGGAGATGAGAGAAGATGAGAGGCTCTAGAGGAGATGAGAGGCTGGAGAGGAGATGCTGGAGAGGAGATTAGAGGCTGGAGAGATGAGAGGAGAGGCTGGAGAGGAGAGGAGATGAGAGGCTGGAGAGGAGAGATGAGAGGCTGGATGGGAGAGGAGATGAGAGGCTGGGGAGGAGAGGAGATGAGAGGCTGGAGAGGAGACGAGAGGCTGGAGAGGAGAGAAGATGAGAGGAGATGAGAGGCTGGAGAGGAGAGGAGATGAAAGGAGAGGCTGGAGAGGAGAGGAAATGAGAGGCTGAAGAGGAGAGGAGATGAGAGGCTGGGGAGTAGAGTAGATGAGAGGCTGGAGAGGAGAGGAGATGAGAGGATGGAGAGGAGATGAGAGGCTGGAGAGGAGATGAGAGGCTGGAGAGGAGAGGAGAGGCTGGAGAGGAGAGGAGATGAGAGAATGAAGAGGAGAGGAGAGGCTGGGGAGGAGAGAAGATGAGAGGCTGGAGAGAAGATGAGAGGCTGGAGAGGAGATGAGAGGCTGGAGATGAGAGGGAGGAGAGGAGATGAGGGGAGATGAGAGGCTAGAGAGGAGAGGAAATGAGAGGCTGGAGAGGAGAGGCTGGAGAGGAGAGGCTGGAGAGGAGAGGAGATGATAGGCTGGAGAAGAGATGAGAGGCTGGGGGAGGAGAAAAGATGAGAGGCTGGAGAGGAGAGGAGAGGAGAGGAGAGGCTGGAGAGGAGAGGCTGGAGAGGAGATGAGAGGCTGGAAAGGAGACGCTGGAGAGGAGAGGAAATGAGAGGCTGGAGAGGAGATGAGAGGCTGGAAAGGAGAGGAGATGAGAGGCTGGAGAGGAGAGGAGATGAGAGGAGATGAGAGGCTGGAGAGGAGATGAGAGGCTGGAGAGGAGATGAGAGGCTGGAGTGGAGAAGAGAGGAGAGGCTGGAGAGGAGAGTAGAGGCTGGAGATTTGAGAGGAGAGGCTGGAGAGGAGAGGAGATGAGAGGCTGGAGAAGAGAGGAGATGAGAGGCTGGATGGGAGAGGAGATGAGAGGCTGGGGAGGAGAGGAGATGAGAGGCTGGAGAAGAGATGAGAGGCTGGAGAGGAGATGAGAGGCTGGAGGGAAGTGGAGATGAGAGGCTGGAGGGAAGAGGAGATGAGAGGAGATGAGAGGCTGGAGAGGAGAGGAGATGAGAAGAGAGGCTGGAGAGGAGAGGAGAGGCTGGAGAGGGGAGGAGAGGAGAGGGTGGAGAGGGGAGGAGAGGAGAGGCTGGAGAGGAGAAGAGAGGCTGGAGAGGAGAGGAGATGAAAGACTGGAGAGAAGATTAGAGGCTGGAGAGGAGAAGAGATGAGAGGCTGGGGAGGAGAGAAGATGAGAGGCTGCAGAGGAGCTGAGAGGCTGGAGAGAAGAGATGAGAGGCTGGAGAGGAGATGAGAGGCTGGAGAGGAGAGGAAAGGCTGGAGAGGAGAGGCTGGAGAGGAGAGGAGATGAGAGGCTGGATACGAGAGGAGAGGCTGGAGAAGAGACGCTGGAGAGGAGAGGAGATGAGAGGCTGGAGAGGAGATGAGAGGCTGGAGAGTAGATGAGAGGCTGGAGAGGAGAGATGATGAGAGGCTGGAGAGGAGAGGAGATGAGAGGCTGGAGAGGAGAGGAGATGAGAGGCTGGAGAGGAGAGGCTGTAGAGGAGAGGAGATGAGAGGCTGGAGAGGAGAGGAGATGAGAGGCTGGAAAGGAGATGAGAGGCTGGAAAGGAGAGGAGTTGAGGCTGGAGAGGAGAGAAGATGAGAGGCTGGGGAGGAGAGGAGATGAGAGGCTGAAGAGGAGAGGAGAGGCTGGAGAGGAGAGGCTGGAGAGGAGATGAGAGGCTGGAAAGGAGAGGCTGGAGATTAGAGGAAATGAGAGGCTGGAGATGAGATGAGAGGCTGGAGAGGAGAGGAGATGAGAGGCTGGAGAGGAGATTAGATGAGAGGAGAGGCTGGAGAGGAGAGGAAATGAGAGGATGGAGAGGAGAGGAGATGAGAGGCTAGGGAGCAGAGTAGATGAGAGGCTGGAGAGGAGATGAGAGGATCGAGAGGAGAGGAGATGAGAGGAGAGGCTGGAGAGGAGAGGAAATGAGAGGATGGAGAGGAGAGGAGATGAGAGGCTAGGGAGCAGAGTAGATGAGAGGCTGGAGAGGGGATGAGAGGATGGAGAGGAGATGAGAGGCTGGAGAGGAGATAAGAGGCTGGAGAGGAGATGAGAGGCTGGAAAGGAGAGGAGATGAGAGGCTGGAGAGGAGATGAGAGGCTGGAGAGGAGAGGAGATGAAAGGCTGGAGAGGAGAGGAGATGAGAGGCTGGAGAGGAGATGAGAGGCTGGAGAGGAGATGAGAGGCAGGAGATGAGAGGAGATGAGAGGAGATGAGAGGCTGGAGAGGAGAGGAGATGAGAGGCTAGAGAGGAGAGGCTGGAGAGGAGAGGAGATGATAGGCTGGAGAAGAGATGAGAGGCTGGAGAGGAGAGGAGAGGCTGGAGAGGAGAGGCTGGAGAGGAGATGAGAGGCTGGAGAGGAGACGCTGGAGAGGAGAGGAAATGAGAGGCTGGAGAGGAGATGAGAGGCTGGAAGGGAGAGGAGATGAGAGGCTGGAAGAGAGAGGAGATGAGAGGCTGGAGAGGAGATGAGAGGAGATGAGAGGCTGGAGAGGAGATGAGAGGCTGGAGAGGAGATGAGAGGCTGGAGAGGAGAAAATAGGAGAGGCTGGAGAGGAGAGTAGATGCTGGAGAGATGAGTGGAGAGGCTGGAGAGGAGAGGAGATGAGAGGCTGGAGAGGAGAGGAGATGAGAGGCTGGATGGGAGAG